>NC_137140.1:23541739-23789239 GCF_949319135.1 Squalius cephalus | reverse complement strand
TGGATGCCGTTGAAATTCTGCAGCAGAGCGATGACATCTCAGATCATTATCTAGTCTCGTGTAAACTTCATTTAGCCAAGGCTGCAAAGCCGACTCCGTGTTTCAAATATGTTAGACCTATTACTTCTGCTACTAAAGATTGCTTTATTAATAATCTTCCTGATCAGTTTCATCATCTCAGCATCCCAGATAGCTTAGAAGAACTCGATATTGCAACAGAAACTTTTAACTCTCTCTTTTCCAGCACTTTAGACACAGTTGCTCCGTTGCGCTTAAAGAAGATTAAAGAAAATAGTCCAACGCCGTGGTACAACGAGCACACTCGGGCCCTTAAGAGAGCAGCCAGAAAAATGGAGCGCAACTGGAAGAAAACAAAACTAGAGGTATTTCGCATTTCATGGAAGGAGAGCTCGATTGCTTACAGAGAGGCTTTAAAAGCTGCTAGATCTGCTTATTTTTCAACCCTATTAGAAGAAAATAAACATAATCCTAGGTATTTATTTGAAACGGTGGCTAAACTAACGAAAAATAAAGCTTCAAGCCCAGAAGTTTCCAAGCAACACAGCAGTAATGATTTTATGAACTTCTTCACTTATAAGATTGATAATATCAGGGACAAAATTATAACTATGCAACCGTCTACTACAGTATCGCATCAGGCAGTGCATTGTAGCCTCCCTGAGGAAAAATTTTATTCATTCGTTGCTATAGGAGAGGAAGAATTTACTAAACTCATTAAATCATCTAAATCGACAACATGTATGTTAGACCCTATACCAACTAAGCTACTGAAAGAGATGCTTCCAGAGGTCCTAGATCCTCTTCTTAATATCATTAATTCATCTTTGTCTCTAGGATACGTACCAAAAAACTTTAAGCTGGCTATGATTAAACCGCTTGTTAAAAAAACGCAACTTGATCCTACAGAATTAGTCAATTACAGGCCGATCTCGAATCTACCTTTTCTGTCAAAGATATTAGAAAAGGCAGTATCCTCACAACTGTGTTCCTTTCTTGAAAGAAATGATATCTGCGAGGATTTCCAGTCCGGATTTAGACCGTACCATAGTACCGAGACAGCTCTCGTTAGAGTCACAAATGATTTGCTCTTATCATCCGATCGTGGTTGTATCTCGCTATTAGTGTTACTCGATCTTAGTGCTGCGTTTGACACCATTGACCACAACGTTCTTTTAAATAGATTAGAACATTATGTTGGCATTACGGGAATTGCACTAGCATGGTTTAAATCATACTTATCTGACCGTTATCAGTTTGTAGCAGTAAATGATGAGATGTCTCATCGATCACAAGTTCAGTATGGCGTACCACAAGGCTCAGTACTAGGACCGTTGCTGTTCACTCTGTACATGCTACCATTAGGAGATATCATTAGGAAACATGGAATTAGCTTTCACTGTTATGCTGATGATACTCAGCTGTATATTTCTTCAAAACCTAACGAAACTTATCAATTCATAAAATTAACGGAATGCATAGCAGATATAAAAAATTGGATGACTCGTAATTTCCTACTTCTAAATTCTGAAAAAACAGAGTTTCTAATTATTGGACAAAAAACTTCCTCACGTAATAACCTAGAATACTGTCTAACACTTGATGGCTGCTCTGTTAAGTCTTCGTCGTCGGTTAGGAACCTGGGTGTGCTCTTTGATACCAATCTTTCATTTGAAAGTCACGTGTCTAGTATCTGTAAAACTGCATTTTTCCATCTTAAAAATATATCTAAATTACGCCATATGCTCTCATTGACAAATGCGGAACAATTAGTTCATGCGTTCATGACCTCAAGGCTAGATTATTGCAATGCTCTACTGGGTGGTTGCCCTGCACGTTTAATAAACAAACTACAGCTGGTTCAAAACGCAGCAGCTCGAGTTCTTACCAGAACCAGGAAGTATGACCATATTAGCCCGGTTCTGTCAAAACTGCATTGGCTCCCTATTAAACATCGCATAAATTTTAAAATATTGCTGATTACTTACAAAGCACTAAATGGTTTAGCTCCGCAGTACTTGAGCGAGCTCTTAACGCATTATAGTCCGTCACGTCTATTGCGATCTCAAAATTCCGGCCAGTTGATAATACCTAGAATATCAAAATCGACTGCTGGCGGTAGATCCTTCTCCTATTTAGCACCAAAACTCTGGAACAGTCTTCCTACCATTGTCCGGGAAGCAGACACACTCTGTCAGTTCAAAGCCAGATTAAAGACACATCTCTTTGACCTAGCATTCACATAATACATTATAGACTTCTATAATTTAATGTTAGGCTGCATAGATTAGGTCAGCCGGAACCGGGAACACTTCCCATAAATCCTGATGTACTCGTTACATCATGAGAAGAATGGCATCTACGCTAATTTTAGTGTCTGTGTTTATCCCGAGGTTTTCCTGCAGCCTGCCGGATCCAGGCCGTATCCAGATCTGACGAAGGACCTTCGCCTAGACCGATGACAACGCAGTGCTGAAGTGCCAACTAGTCTCTCCCTATGGGGGATCCCTCTACCACTCTACAGATAAGGCGTTGTCGGGAAATTCGTTTCGCGTTCCTACCCCAAAGCAACAAAATAAAATAAAATTCTTTATCAAAATTTATAAGGAAAGACAAGTACTTTGTTTAGGCTTGGCTTGTAGGGAATTCCAAACCTGCGTATTTTCAAACGCACATAACTATAGAACCCATTCTAAATGCGCATGTGAACGCCATCAGCGTTTCTCACAGGTTCGCGTTTAAAGTCTGTGTAGAGGGAATGGTGTCGTCTTAGCGGCCCCTAATTTAATAACAAATGATCGTTGCGACGGAAGCAAATCAATCAAAACTAACTTTAGATGGAAAATAACTTAACTCTGCTATAAAGCCAAAACAATCTCTGTTACCTTAAATTATACGCTTATCTCTGTGAAGCTGCTTTGAAACAATCTACATTGTTAAAAGCGCTATATAAATGAAGATGACTTGACTTGACTTGACTTAAAAAAACAATTTTATTGTGAATTTTCTACTAACTACTAGTCTTTCAGGATTCAGAACCAGTTAAATTCCTTAAGATACCCATCCTTAACAATCTAAGGCAGAGACTGGGTCCAAAAACGATTTCCTTGGCCAAAATGTTAAGATTTCCAAACACTATTTAAAATGTAGTTGCTTATTTGTGATGCAAGGTTATAGAGTGGTGCAGGGATGATGTCAAAACCCGGAAGACTAATTCGCCCCTTGTTCCCTCAAGATTTCCCTATGGTGTTTTATAATGGGATTTTTCAAATTGATGAGTAAAATAAGGTCTGTGGTAAACATAACTTGATGCTGATACTTGAACATTTAGGGCCCTATTTTAACGATCTGAAACGCAAGTATCAAACGCGAAACGCAAGTAACTTTGTGGGCGGATCTCAGGCGCTGTTGCTATTATACCGGTGGGATAAATGACTCTTGCGCCCGACGCAAATCTAAAATGGGTCGGTCTGAAGTAGCTACATTACTCATAGGTGTGGTTTGGGCGTAACGTGCAATAAACCAATCAGAGCGTCATCTCACATTCCCTTTGAAAGCAGGCGTGCATGTTCCATGGCGGATTGCTATTATAACGGCGGATTTGCCAGGCGCGCGCCAGGAGCGGTCAAGAGCCGAGGAGACTGACGTTCTCGTCAGGGCCGTAAAAGACAGAGAAGTGACATTGTATGGAGATGAGAGAAACCCACCCAAATTAGCTTCGGTTAAACAGGCGTATAATAATTTGGGTAAATGTGTAAGCTAGATTTATGCCTATTTTTTCCACATCTTCATGGACACCACAATGATTTCCCTCGTGTGGTAATATTTCTCCTTGTAATTATGTATGGTTTGCAAAAATGTCAACTGCTGCGTCTGTGTAGAGGAGAGAAGCAAAGTGTATGCGCGTTGTGCACACGCTAGTGTTGTCAAAAGACCCGGTACTTCGGTACCAAGTCGGTACTAAAAAAATGTAAACGTCACGGTACCAAGTTTTCTTAAGTACCGGTGGTACCGAGGACCCGTTCAAACCCGGTTCCTTGATGCGCGTGCAGTTGCGCGTCCTCTTTATTAAAAGCGCTGAGACATGGCGACCAGCGGTGCAGCTGATGTGGTAAATCCAGTTGTTGATAAAAAAGGAGGAAAGAGCCATGTGTGGAATTATTTCGGATGTGCGGCTGATGACGAGGGGAACATCATTGATAATCAAAAACCCATTTGCAAACGATGTCATCGAAGTTTTCTCTCAAAAGAAATACATCTAGCTAACTTAATAAAACACCTCACAGACCGACACCCAGATCTGATGAAAGAGTTCAAGCAGGCAACTGTTACGTTTCAAACTAATTTCAAATTTAGAGCTTCTGTTGTGAATTATATATCATATTTTAATTTGAATGTTGGAATCAGTCGGATATAAATAAACAGCCGTTTGTGTAGTAAATCGGAGCATCCGTGATGCGGCTAACGCTAATATAATAAATGTTAGAATTAAGATTCTTTATTAACTATTTAAAGCTCCAATACATTTAATTAGGGTAAAAAAACAAACAGGACGACATAAAGGCGTTTACTGCTTTTACACACTAGAGGTTTTTTTAATGATTGTATATCCAAAAGGTGTACAAACATGTATGGTTCAGTGTTTATGTCCTCAAAATCAGTCTGTCAAAAAAGCAGTTCTAGCCTAGACTTATTCTTGGCTGGATAACTAGCAGGTTTAAAAAAAAAAAAAAAAAGAACACAGTTTGATTAAATAAAAGTGCATTAAAAACTTATGATACCATTCACTAAAATTATGCTACTTCATGCATTATCTAACATCAACTTACAGTGAGTGAATATATTTGAATGGCATTGCTTAACTTTATTAATAAAAATAGTGTGTTGTTCAGCTAGCATGTTTTTGTGTTTTGCTTTGGTACCGAGAACCATGAATTTTTACTGGTAAATTTAGTCTAAATTAAACTTTGGTTTGGTACCGAAATTGGTACCGAGACAAGTGGATTTTCACTGGTATCGGTACCGAATACTGAAATTTTGGTACCGTGACAACACTAGCACACGCTACATTATGGCCAAGCATGCGCCCTTAAAATAGCATCTGAATAATGCGCCACTGACTTAAGACTAGGTTTTTCCTGGTCTGTGGCGGAATTGTTTTCTGAAACTGCAAAATAGCACCAGGGAACGTTTACGCCGAAACACGCCTCCTCTTTTCGCTGAACCGCCCCCCCGGAGCGCAAGTTCATTTCCTAATTTACTGACGTGCGTCTGTGGAGGGAAAAGTCCGCTGTGCTTCGGGTGCAAAATAGGAATGATACATGCGTCAATGTACAAAGTCAGTTGCGCTGGGTGCAAGATAGGGCCCTAAGTTCTACAATGTAAACTGCACACAATCACACTCCAAAAGTTCTTATCTAGTTAATTAGAAAGTTTTTTTTTAAATAAACATAACTGCTTCAAAATTTGCATTTTCCATATGGGTGTATGGTTCACGTTGTAGAGCAAAACGTTCAAGTACTGTCAAGTTATATTTACCACAGACCTTATTTTACTCATAAATTGAAAAAAAGGGAGAAAAAAACCCCATTGTAAAACCCCATAGGAAAATCTAAAGGGAACCAGCGGCGAATTAGTCTTCCGGGATTTGACGTTATCCCTGCATCACTCTATTAGCTAAAGTTAAAATGCAATGAAACATATAAAAACACAATCTTTCATATCCTGTTCAAATTAACCCCACCTGTGCAGACAGGCACCTAAAAACAGAGAAGCGCTGGGTTCATCTCTGTACGGATCTGCTCAGTCAGTTCTGCTCGTTCTGGTATTTGGCTCCGGCACAGCAGGGGGGCAGCAGTGACTTGACTCTCTTTGCTGTTTAAGAGGTTTCAGAGACTGGGAATGATTACTGCTCATGGGGCAATTAGTCAGTACACCACGGGACTATATTTAGACCATCTCAGCAGGTCTATCACTGGGTCAAGCCCAAATAACATCGCTCTGTTTGTTCCGTTCTGTCCCGGGATTCTATTTACAAAGACTAGTGTTTTTTTTGGGCAAAGTGGGGGTGATCGCACATCCAAACCTCTCTCCCTCTCTCTCAATCCATCTGTCAGGTGCTCTGAGAGAGAGAGTTGGAAGAGAATCTGTGGGAAAAGATAGCGAACAGGACAAAGAGGAGGGATGAAAAACAGGATTATAAAACACAAACCAGTTGCCTGACCATGCTAAGTGTATTTTATTGGAAGTGTGCAGTCAAAACCAACTGATAAGACTGACCCTACAAGGGTGATAATTTTCTGACCCTACAAGGATTTTACTGGTGGGAAAGACAGAGGGATTATGAACTACCAAGCAGATTTTTTTTTATTTCTGTAAGAGGTTTCCCCTAGACTCATCTGAACATTCAAAGCGAAACTCTTAACAGGATGTATCGAGTGGCATGTTGAGCTAAACAGTCTTTATCGCTAAAATTGATCACAGGCCACCTCTGCTGTATCAGAGCCTTTCATCTATTGTCATGGTACCTGGAGTGACAGCTCAAAAAATCCAATGACAGACCTTCAAATTCTGGAACATTTCGAAGATGAAATTCACAAGATTTGCCTCATGATAGCCTGGCTCTGAGTTATTGCGTGAGGTATTTGAGAAGACTTAACATTGCTCACTTGAGCACTAAAACTTCAGTTTCACCAATCAGCTTGGCCTTACTCTGTGCCAAATGACTGGTATAGATTTCTCAAATAACCGTTTTCCCATGCCTGCGATCAAGGAAAGCTAAAAAAGAAACCACGTTTCACCACCACCGCTGTCAGGAGGCAAAACGCAAGAGATTTCTATCCTTAAAAACAGGAGGTTCGCCCACACGCTCACCTGGGATCTCTCTTGGCCAGTGTAAGGAAGCCAGGAGGTTATGGGAGCCTGGGAATGTTTAGTATGAAGAAAGTGATCCGAAAGGAGCTGGAGCTGGGGGAATTGGACAGGAAACATGGAAAGTAACCCTTTCCTGTCTTAAGAGGGTGAGAGAGAAGGGGGGAAAAAACGCAAGAAAAACAAGGCATTAAGGATTTGACTTATTTCCACACTAATGCAGGGTTGGAGGCCTGTCAGCATAGGTACGGCAGAAGCCGGGAAAGAATAAATGCTGATTTGATGAAAAACATGGAAACAGGCTGAGGCAAAAGACTCCACTGTGACCGTTTCATTTTCCACACCATACATGACACTAAACCAGTTAATGTTTACTCAATTTAAAAGCATAGCGATTTATTACAATCTAAGAAATTGAAGATTTTTTTTTGGGCTGATTTCAGGTGAAAATCTGGATTTCAACATTGAAAAATGTGTTAAATAAAGCTGAACGTACTACAGTCTTCTAGCTAAATGCACAATCAAATTAGCCAACATATAACAGCTAAACTTTGTGACTGACAAGCATTCAAATTCTGCAGATCTCTGCGGGCACAGATGCCATGTGGTCCAGTCCATCAGTAATCAAACCATATTATCAGAAACTTGCACTTCAATGATATAACAGTCAAAGGAGTGCAGCGCTGTTCCAGAGAGTTATTTAGAGGCAGAGAACTAGTGAAAGAGAACGGTCACAGGGGAGATAAGAAGACAAGTTAAGCGTTGCAGTGTGTTCTTATCGATTTTTATAAATATTTCAAATCAATTCATGTCTGCACTGCCCAGAGCATTTCTTTTCTTTAACTCTACGGCCAGGGGACATTTCTGCATGATACTGAACGTGACAAACATTACCTATGACAGCTCAGGAAACGGCTCGGCTTCATAAAGCAGTTAGGCAATGATCACAATCCAGCACACACTAACACTACACAGCTGTGTGAAAATTGTTTAAAAATGAACCTTTTGTTTTCCATATAGAACAGCAAACAGATTTGGAACAAAATAAGGGTGAGTAAATAATGGCAAAATTTTCATTTTTGATTGAACAATCCCTTTAAATGCAGTCTCCCACATGTCCCACTCAAACAAATCCTGAAACCCATCTAGAATTACAGAGCTTCATGACTTAATCACAAAGATAACATTCTTCCTCAAAATAACATTGAGAATCCAAAATTGGCATGTAGAAGAGAATAATTTTCTCTGGAGAAATCCCCATGAAATATCCAAAGAGGAAACAACGTGTGTAGGAGGACAGAGAGAGAGATTAAGTGACTGAAGGAATGAGAGAAGAAAAGAGAAGAGGTTACTTTGGAGGTTACTTTGGCAATCTGACCAGGTGATAAAACAGCAGACATGCTCGATGGACAGCATATAAAAAATGTTTGTTATTTATCAGTCAGCTCGAGCGAAATAAAATAACAGTCTGCCCTGTTCTGTGTATGGGAAACCGATTCAAGCATATCCTTGGGGTGACATAATTTATTGAAATAAAATTCAGATGACTTTAAATATGTATAACAAACACATCATGAGTAGGGCTTATTGAGAGTACATTGGGTATTATATGTAGCGTGACTTTGGCACTCTTTTCCCGATGTCCCGACTGACTGAGAAATAAAGCGGCTGTGATAAGAGATGATTCGTGCTGTTTTGTGTCACTCAATGTATCAAATATGAGTAGCCTATAATATTTTGCAATGGGCAGCTTGAAACAAAACAACTGTGATGGCTTGCTATCACCGCCTTTGCTGTTGAAGAGGATTGTGGTTCCTCTCTGACCCGGTTCGTTTGCTGGCTTCCATGTTTTCCGCAAATATTTCAAAGTAGAATAACTGGCTGTAGCACTGTTTTTCAGAGAAACGAGTATGTGAACTTAGCATGATTCCTAAATATCTGCCAACATATTATGGTATTTTTATGCTTTAGTACAGACAAAAAATTACATACAGCACCTTCAATTTGTGCATTTCAATGGCCCCTGGAAATTCTGACATGCACTCTTTTCTACGTCCAAGATATTCTGAAGATTTATGTTTTATCATTTTCCAGTGATATGAGTCAAGCTGTGGATACAATATCTTTTCTTTTTTTTAAGCTAGTGCTCATATGAGCATTCAGGGCTCAACAATAAGGATGATATATATTCTGCTTACCCGGTCAGGCCAATATTTGACATTTTCACTGAACCTAAGGCAAAAAATGGAAAATAAAATCTGGTATTTTTTTAGGCACTAAAAAAATATATATGTCAGAAGTATTTTTTGTATTATTAAACATTAAAACGTATTTTCAAGACATCTGACATGAATAAATTCATAAACACATGACATGAACCGATATCCAAAACAGAACAATCATCTGATGCCCGTGGAAGACCATAATCATTGACTAAAAAAAAAAGTTTTTTTTTTAAGAGTTTAAAAAAATATCTGTTCTGAATATTGGTCATCACATCACTTAAATGTAAAAAAATATATATGTATCGTAACTATCTGAAAAAAACAAACAATATGAAAACAACAAAGACTGATGGAATAAATGCGCCATTGATCCAACTGTACAAGTAAAAGTTCTGTCAACTGGCCTGAACCTCTCTAAAATGCCTATCATGCCATTATAATCTACATCATTGACTATCCTCCATATCAATTGCAGTATTAAGTTCTACAACTGACTACTGAACAACCCAGATGACTTTGATTAATTCATAATTTGCTTAACTAGCCGCATCTTTCCTGTCTAGAGTTAACTGACTTTGCGGTTTCTCCTGCTACGTAATGTGGACTACAGCTGGTCATTGCTAAACTTCCATTCTGGGTCATGTGACCTAGTTTGGAATCGGGATGGAATTTGTTACTGACCCCTCCTTAATCCACTCCTCCCCCTAACATACACACACTTTGACAGAAGCATGTGTGTACGCACAAACACAAACCCACACAGACACGCAAATAAAGCCAGAGACGCTAGGTGGAGAACATGCCCACTGAGGCACCATGGGTGTGTGTCCACCTTTGACATTCCAGAGTGAATCTTACATTATAAACAACACAAACAGGACAGGAGGAAAGGAAGATACGAGAGAACAAGACAGCGGAGGAGAGGAGAGGAAAGGTAGCGTCCAGCTCGGGCAGCTGTGTGCTATTACTGCTCTCCCCCAGCCCTCCTCCCGCGGCAGGAAATGAGCAATCATTTAGTAGTGACAGGTACACGCCGAACCACGGCATCTCTCCCCTAAAACCCTGAGAATACTCCACCACAGCCGGCCAGCATTAACCCTACAGACCACCACACGACGGTGTCTGCCTGGGTCAAGTACGTGCTTTTATTTCTTGTGTTTAACAGAGTAAGATTGGAGAGAAATTTCTGAAAATCCACAAGTTGAGTGGTGCCCAAACTTTACAGCCCACAAAACAATCTTCAATCACATCAGAACATCCAAGTACCATCCATCCAGTCACAACAATGAAATTCAAGTTGGCAACTTGGCACTTTTGGGCCTTTCACACTTGAGAAATGTTAACTCAGGGCCTATTTTTTTTAGGAGTGCACAAACCCTTGTAACGCAATTCATGGTTAGTTAGGTTTTGGGATGTACATTTGTAAACCCTGGGTTAACTGTCTTGTTTGCATATTCATGAGGTCAATAACATTGATTGGACAAACACAGCTTGTGTCAGGCATGTGACCTGTTAACAGCTTGTCCATGTCTGAAAATGTCGCCATGTAGTTTGAAAAAAATTCATTTCTTTCAACATTCTTTGTCACAAATACATTTGTTGTCACCTTTGTACATTATCAGTTTTCTATCACATGCTGAAAATAAATAATGTGTGAAAGTTTCTTATGACTAAGTTAATGAATTTTTATCAAATAAAGCACTATTCATTTTCTAATTGGCTGTCTGTTTAAAAAAAATTCTAGCACCTAGGCCTATTTTTTAGGAGTGCACAAACAATTTAATGATCCCTTGCTGAATTAAAGCTTGCCACAATTTGAGAACCATAACACCAGCTGAAAGTTCGTTGTTTCGCGTTTTTGCGGGATGGCGATAAGGTCCAAGTCCCACAGTCGACTATGCCAGGTCTGGAATCAATGACTTTACACACAACTGACAAACAAGCCAGGCTTCACTGAAAACAGCTTAAAAGCTTACAACCGTACAGCGTTTCCAATAGCACCCTGACATGATGAACAATCAAGAACAGGCTGCAACAGAAAAGTTAAATAAGACCCACACAAACACATTTTAATAATGTAGCTGGCAGAGAGCATTCAGACAGAAAAGCAGCCTGTCGCTTATTCATGCATGCGCCTGATGCAGAGCGACATAAATGTCCTCATTACAACAGCCAGGTTGCCTCTAAACAGCCTGTGCAGACTGAACTTCATAAGAAATAGGAAAGATGTGTTTGGTGCTGGAAGAATTCTACATTCATTCTTCCGAGTTTTGCACAGAATGCCTTTTTACGGTCTCATGGATGATCAATTTTAGATCCGTTCACATGCTGCCTAAAACCCTATAAACAACAAGATCTGGCTGTAGTCAATATCATAGGTTTTAACTGCATTAGTTTGCTTTACATTACATGCGCCATTAGAAATGGACATTATGTACAGTAACTGGTTCACTGTCATAGACAGGCTTATAGAAGACGGAATAGCTTAATTTAGATGCTTTCAGTATAACTTTAATAGTAAAATATTTATATATAAGAGAAAGGCCAAAGTACAAATGAAATGCAATTAAATAAGTGCTCTTAATGTGCTACAGACCCCCAGCTTGGCAAATCGCTCCGATTAGAAAGTAGTTCTAGTCAGCACTTCAGGTACCGCATACTGCAACAATTCCTCAGACATGCTGAATTCAGCACTGTAAACTGTATTTCACTGGAGAGCAAGAGACAGGTCTATCTGCAAACCGAACAAAAATAAACAAAATCGGCCTCCATATTGTTTGGTCTGTAACAGACTACTCCCTCAAGCTCAGAAACCTCATCTTAAGAGACAATTATTAGCCCATAGAGCACAGACAGCACAACTGTCATTCATGCATTTATTCTGCATGGGCTGTCACAACATAACCTTACACCTACATTGTCTTTTTGGTATGAAAGGCTCTAATGTTGTTTAGATAAAACATTTCTGAATCAAAAGGACAGTTCAGCAGTGTTTCAGTATGTATGGTTTCAAGCAACGTTGGGTAAAGGAATGCGTCTTTATAAACTATCAAGATGAGTAAATCCCAGCCTAAGAAATAGACGTTGTCTATAGCATTGTTCAGATCATGGCTGCTGATTGTATTCTAAAAATAAATGAATATAATAAATAATATTTAAATAAAACAAATAAAAATAGAAGCTAATGAATTACATATTTTAATGACATTTATAAGTAAAAAATGAATAAATAAGCAAGCAAAGGAATCTGCAACCTTTTTTGCTTTTATGTGTCGGGGAAAAATCTGCAGAATGCGATATGATAATGTGATAAACTGAGCTAAGATTACTACACTTTTATAGGTAGCAAAAAGCATGATAAAATTAGCCACGATATTTAATAAACAAATGCACTAGGGAAATACGTAAAACTTTCATCACATGCTCGTCATACACTCTGGAACTCTATAGCCCATATTGTCTTTCTCCTTGACATACATGCACACACATTCCCCTACTGGGTTCTGAGGCCATAACATGCATTTATGTCAAGACAATCTTCATATTACAAAAAACAGTGTTACATCCACTGTCTCCCTTCAGGCCACACCCTTGTCCTATTAGGCCATTGCAAAAACCTCCCCCACACACACAATGATAACTTTCATTCAATTTAATGTGGAGAGGGAGGAGCACGAGTCAAAGAGATCAGTAATTGGGGAGAGGGACAGCATTTCATACCCATTAAACCATTAGTGGACTGAGAGGTGGCTGAAGGAACAGCAGAAGTTAGGTGTAGAAAGTTTGGGGAACTATACAATTAACTGCCAAGGTGAGCTTATTACTATTTAATAAGAACAACGAAGGCATGAGCTACAATCATTGTTTAAATGATTCTTAAAAGTGTACATTTTTTTCAATGTTAAAAAACTGTCTCCTGTCTTTGCTTAAACTATGTCATTTTTCACCACTAGAGGTAGTTTATTCAAAACAGAGGCGTAGCTTGATGACGCCTTGATTTCGCGGAATCATGGGAGTCGTTGTCTTCATCTCTACAGCCGGTGGAGAATACGACAGGACTCGGGCAGAAATCATATTCATGGATGACTAGTTATGTATTAAAGATTTATTAACGTAACGAGGCCGCTGCAGTGATTGCTATTGAGAGACAAGCCCGACACACAACTCGAAATTGCCGCATATTAGGCATGGTAAATATGGTACTCACGGTAAATAAATAAAAAACAAGATTTAAACAAAAAGACTAACTGTGCTGAGCTATATAACAATGATTAGTTTTCTGTCGATGAATGCATCCAAACAGCTGCTAACCTGTCTAATAAAACACATAATATATTAAAGCGTCTTTGGTGTTTCCATGGTTTGCTAAAAAATCGAGAGTAACGCGCGTATGATGTCATTGATAGGCGACGCAAGGACACGGTCCGTGTCCTGGTTAAAACGGCTTATTTCTCTGGATTTAAACATTCTTAGAAACATTTGGGATAATGTAAGTACACAAATCAACAAAATATATAACATTGTTCCAGTGATTTTTGGATATTTTGATCTAAAAATCTTACATAGTGTGCCTTTAATGTGGATAGACTGTAAGAAAGTCATTTATAAGTTGATTTGATGATAAAATAAAATGTTTCTAAAATAATTTATTTTAACAATTATTATTAAAACATTTTTCATGTTATGGCAGATAAATGGTATATTGCAGATAATAAAATTAAGTATTTGCTGCAAATAAGTAACAAATTAAATTGTTTAATTCATTGTAATTTTAAATGCTCAAAAGTGATATTAAAATATATATATTTCTGTAAATAAATAAAAAAAAAACACTACAAAATAACAATCATTTTAAGTGCTAAAAGTGAATTTAAGCATCACAACATTATAAAAGTACAATATAAAAAAATATCGACCGTTTTAATAAATAAAAACATCTCAAATTCGGCCCAATAACTGATATAGTACCGATATTTTGTGCATCTTAAGAAAATTTTAAGTAACATCTAGAAGCAGGCTAACAATTTATTTCAAAACTGAGTTTTTTAATTGTGGTATTATTCTGTAAGAAAGTAGTTCTTAACCACAATTCTCACATTTGAAAGAGGATTATAAAAGGCAAGTTCTCAGATTAAATACCACCTAGGGATCCAAAAAACATAGCAATTTCCTCTCTTTAATCTCTTCTTCCATCCTCAAGTTTCAAAACCCCATGGCCGGCATGTGTGTATGGGTTCGCGTGGGTTAGTGGCAGTAACAGTTCATGTGGTTTGGGCTCAAGTCTTCTGAAGTCAGAGAAGGCTCGAGACGGTACTCGCTCCACCACAAAACCACACTCGGAACAAGTGAGTCACTCTACAGTCACCTCCTCAGGTGGACATGGGGAAGGAATGAGTGAGAAGGAGAGACGGGGACAGACGATGACTACAAAAGAAAAACATCACGTTGAATAGTACAAACAAGAGAAATGTTAGAAATAGAGCTGTGCGTGTCTACGCAATTCTGGAGTGTTTGAAAAACAAGGACATGCCACATCAAATTAATTACAGATTTAAATCATGTAGAATAGATCCTGACATGGACAAAGAATACCAGAGGGATCTGTCATTATGGTGTTTCACTGTTTCCTTTCATTCACTTGAGTAACACTGAAAGCACCTATAAACTAAACAGCACTTCCTTTCTGGCAAATGCTTGTCATCCTAAACGGCTAGGGCTGATTTTCACTGGAAGGAGGTCACAATGTCGTAACAATTGTGTAATATAAAACAAATAATTGTGTCTTTTATTTAGTATTAGAGCTACACAGCCAATTTCCTATAAGGGTTGAGCAACAAGGATTCTCAAATGAGCCTTAAAAAGACATTTTGACTCTTTCCCAACAAAATCTTGGCTGTTTACCTGCATGTTAAATTACAGTCATCTCTGGAAAACATCATTGTGCAAGATACTTGTACACTAGCTGGGAAGGTGGGCCCAGATGTGTGTAATCAACAAAAGGGATTGATTTATCTGATCAAGTTCCATATGTAACAAATCATTCACTTCTGTAAGAGTGGAGACATATGGCTTGTGACTGACTGAAAAGTGCACTTCCTTGGTTTGTGGGAATTCTGATTTTTTAACATTAAAAGTCAGGCTCCATGCATGTCACTTGCTCTGTAGGATCAGAGCTGTGATGTCCATATATATCCATGCTGACATTGATTGCTGATCCAATCCCTAAAATCAGAACAAAAACAGTTCCTAACTTGATTTGACTGCTTGGACCAAATCTGAGCCTGAATCCGGAATCGCCAGCATTATTTGAGGGGACAGTCATTTGTAGTGGTGTCCGAAACCATAGAGGACGTTATTAAGTGCATTCATTCTATCCCACATTGCATCGCAATAATGAGAGTATAGCCGATGTACACTCAACATGTACAGCTGTCCGAATTCGCTCACTTGTTTTCATTTACTTCTTCAAGTGAACTGTATTAGTGGATTAACTTAGGGAATAGTGATTGAAGGTTAAGGGGGCGAATGACACTCACTTAAAGGGATAGTTCCCCCAAAAATGAAAATTCTGTCATCATTTACTCACCCTCATGTTGTTCCAGATCTGTATGAATTTCTTTCTTCCGATGAACACAAAAGAAGATCTTTGGTCTTCCAAACAGTTGATGGGCCCCATTGACTTTCATAGTATGCAAGATATTCAAAGGGGCCCATCAACTGTTTGATTACAGAAAAAAAATCTTAAAAATGTCTTCTTTTGTGCAGAAAAAAATTCATTCATACAGGTTTGGAACAACTTGAGGCTGAGTAAAAGATGACAGAATTTTCATTTATGGGTGAACTATCCCTTTAAAGGGGGGGTGAAATGCTATTTCATGCATACTGAGTTTTTTACACTGGTAAAGAGTTGGATTCCCATGCTAAACATGGACAAAGTTTCAAAAACTAAGTTGTACGTTTGAAGGAGTATTTTTGTTCCAAAAATACTCCTTCCGGTTTGTCACAAGTTTCGGAAAGTTTTTTTCGAGTATGGCTCTGTCTTACGTAAGATAGGGCGGAATTTCCTTATATGGGTTCTAAGGGCACTTCTCCGGTAAGATCGCGGCCGCGCGCGCACTCGTAGACCAGAGCAAGAGAGTGAAAGCAGTTCGCCATCAAAGCGTCCTGCCCGGCTTTTGGGAAGTCAATGTCACCAAAGAAGTGTGTTTTTGGTTGCCAGGGCAAGACAACCCTGCACAGATTCCCAAAGAACCCGGCGTTAAGGAACCCGTGGATGGAGTTTGTTTTTTCAGAGCATAAACGGAGTTGTGTAAGACTGTTGTTCCCTGCATTTTGACGATGATTGTTTTCAAAGCCCAGATCGACGGATTTGCAGATCGTCTAATGCTTAAGGATCGAGCAGTCACAATGATAAAGGTTCGCGGTCGTGCGTTGGAACCGGACGGTGAGTAAAACTGTTTGTTGAACAAATGTCTCTGTGTGTTGTCACTAGCTTGGCGCGTTAGCACAGCTAAGCTTCGCCCACAGGGCCCGCCCCCAGCCGCTCGTTTTTTTCCGGAAAGACTCGGTACAGCCTATCTTTCTGTTAAAAATTTAATAAAACAAAAGACTTTTTGGAGATATGAAGGATGCAATATTACTCTATAGGTACTCAAGATTAACAGGAGATTGAGTGAAAATGAGCATTTCACCCCCCCTTTAAGTATTTGTCCCTTTGTGGATTTCCCATAATATACACATAGAATCACACACACACACAGAATGACATTTCTCTGCCACAGATGCACCATAAGAGATGCTAAAATGAAACCTTCTCTCTGAGGTATTCCCTCGAAGACAGCAGCTATAAGAAATGCAATAAACTATAATATATAGTAGACTATATATGTCTGATCGGGAGCATGCAAATGAAAGTGAATTGGAAAGACACCATCCCCACTGTGAAGCATGGTGACGGCAGCATCATGCTGTGGGGATGCTTCTCTGCATCAGGCCCCCGGAGTCGAGAGTTTGATGGGTAAAATAAATGCAACAAAAACACAGGGGAAATCCTGGAGGAGAACCTGATGGAATCTGCAAGACACCTGCAACTTGGAAGAAGATTTGTTTTCCAGCAAGACAATGACCCAAAGCATAAAGCCAAAGCTACACATGGATGGCTTAAAAACAACAATGTTAATATCCTGCAGTGGCCAAATCCACAGTCCAGATCTCAAGCCAACTAAGAATTTATGAGTGGGCTTGAAAAAGCTCATGATCTCCATGCAACCCGACAGAGCCGGAGTAGTTTTAAAAAGAAGAATTGGGGAAATTGACCAGATGTGCAAATCAGATAGAAAGCTACAGTGACACATAAACTCAAAGCTGGTGTTCAAGCAGACTCAGGTGTGGTTCAAACCAAACAAATGGAATTCAAACGGATCTGCCCCCCAAATCTCCTGTGAAAAGCTCCTTAAAATCAATGACCTGATTAGCATCCTGACAACAAAAGAATTTCTTAAAGTTTCCTACATGCTGCTGCAAGATGTAATACAGCAGCAAATGAAACATTCACCAGTCCATTACCAGCCACTCTGCCCTCAGTCCAAAACCACCACATTCATAATTCACACTTTTATGCATTTTTCTTGTACAAGGTGTTGACTTTTATTTTTTGAAGTACTAAGGTAAGCTTCTGCTGCACAGGCATTTTAGTCTAAACTTCAGCCTTGACACTGCTTATTAATCAATGTACTCTTATCTCAACTACCATGATTGGCGAGGTGCTTCCCTTTACTGATAATGAGAATGATGATGATGATCACACAGAGAAAAACTACACAATGTAAAAGTGCCACTAGTTTGAGTAAGTACAGACATGATTAATTCAAGAGGGCCTGCCTGTGTGAATCCTTTCTTAAGGATAAATGCCTTTCTGCAGCAGAAAAAAACTATAATGATGTGATGATCTAAAGATGCAAATGTCGCAAGACCTTGAAGACCATTTTGACAAACAGCACAAATACAGACACTGGCATTACATTCTAAACTGCACACATGATGTCTTCACAAGCGTGACTTAAGGGGACAGTTCAGTAAAAAATGAATATTCTGTCATTATTTACTCAAACTCCTGTCACCCCAAACCTATGCCTGTATTTTCAACATCATTACTCCAGTCTTCACTCTTCAGTGTCACGTGATCCTTCAGAAATGATTCTAATATGCTGATTTGGTGCTCAAAAAAACATTTCTTATTATTATCAATCTTGAAAACAGTTGTGCTGCTTAATTGTGGAAATTGTTATAAAAAAAAAAAATCTGGATTCTTTGAAGAGTAAGTTCAAAAGCATTTGAAATCCTTTGTAACAATATAGAAGTCTGTCACTTTTGATCAATTGAATGCATCCTTGCTAAATAAAACTATATTAACTTTTGAACAGTATAGCGACGTGCTTAGAATTCTATCTATCTATAAAAGCAGTAAACTGAGGGCATTTAGCTTGTTCAGGTGTAGAGAAAGGGGTGAAGTTTGTGCATGTATCTGAAAAAGTGGATTTGTATGCACTCCATAGCCTGTAAAATAAACAGGAAAGCATGAGATTTCGCCACACACTGCCATATGACCTCTTTGAAATCTGCATCAGATAATGGTGGAAATTCTGAATCTTGATCACAGCAAACCTGGTACCCTTGAACAAAGAGATGAATTGCTCATAAAATATGCACAACTCCATGTTCATGTGTTTACTTTGGCCCCACGTCACACCTTGCTGTGAAGCTCTGCGCTGTTACAACAAAGACATTTGTTCTGCATCTGCTCAGAACAATCCCAGTAATTACAGTGCAGTTTCCTCCACAGTTTTGATCCCTAATTGTGGAAAGCCATGTATTTCTGACCACACACGTCATTCTCGAGCACCGTGCAGATAGGTGAACGGTCTCCTGCGAGTAATCACTACAAAGTCACAGACCAAGAAGTTGAAGGAGAGTTTAAGATAGCAATCTTGTTCTAGCTATAGGTTTGTGTGTATGTGTGTGTGTGTGTGTGTGTGTGTGTGTGTGTGGTGATGTTGACATGGTTCTGATTGACCGGAAATGTTAAATAAGCATCTCTGCTATGAAAAGGGTCTCCCCCCCTCCTCTCTCTCTCACCACATGTGAAACCACACAACGTCATGACAACTGCCAAAATAAACCTCAGCATCCTCCAAATGGAGAGTGCGTGTGTGCGCTTCCCTGCCGTGCAACACGGCCATGCAGCGCCGTATTTAATAACCTTTTGCAAATCTCTGAAAGAATGTGTTCAGTGACACCGCAGAAATGAATTTCTACTGCCAATAGCTACACCATAACCATCCGAAGATTCTCAGCGATCCTCTAAATTTCTCTCAAGAAGTTTTAAGTTTAAAGTCAAATATTTTGATGAGGAAAAAATGTTACTTGAGCTGAAAAAGGCTTTTCTCAACTCCTGTTTTTACGTTAACCCTTTCTAAACGTTTAACTGATGTGAGTACTGGGGTGTCAGGCACCAAAGAGGATGCAAAACACCATAAAAGTAACACACTATGGCCTTGGTTTCACAGACAGGGCTTAGATCAAGCCAGGACTAGGCATTAGTTAAATTAGGACATTTAAATAGCTTTTATAAACGTGCCTTAAAAAAATTACCGGTGTGCATCTTGAGACAAAACAATGGCATTGACATATTTTAAGTGCAAGTTGCTTTCAGTTAAGACAGCTCAAACATGCATTTTAGTCTGGGACTAGCTTAAGCCTTGTCTGTGAAACCGGGCATATATTCCAAGTCTTAAACCATACATCAACTTTTTGTGATGAATAGAGTGAAATTTACCTGCCGTCAATTAGGCCACATTATGTGTCTTTCGAAAACATGCTTAACACACTTTCTTTGAAGGTCTGTTACAAATCTCTAATTTAGCAACAATAGAATAGAAATAGAAACCGATAAGCCTCTTTGTGCAAATGTTAAAACTCAGGCCCGGTAAACAACTGTAAATACTTCACGAAAACACATACAGTGTGTCAAATGTTTCAGTCATGTAAGGTAAGCTTTAAGCCAAGTAATATAATCACTTGAAAATGGACTTGCTCATATAGGCTATGTTACATATGATTTCCAAAACATCTGATGGAATCTTACTGTAAAGCTTTTGCTGTTTCAATTCATCACCAGTGCCAATTCTCAACACCAAAAATGGCTACTGTTTATGAATTGAACAAATTTCACAAGACAATTTTCCTGACACTGCTTTAGCAAATGTTGCCATTATAAATAAGAGGACGTTCCAGTGTAAAAACCTGAGGCAAATGTCCAAACTTATGTCTAGAATGAACTTATTATTGTCCAACTCTGATGTTTCTAGATTAATAAGGCCTGTTTCACACTCCATGTGAAAGCAGCAAAAATTTCAGCAACAATATTAATAGGTTACAAATTTCACATTGCCTGTGATACTGTATATCAGAAGTGTGTGAGTTGTTTCAACTCTGAGGCTATATATTTGACGTGTAGCACACTAAAGATGCTTCCAAAATGTACTGATGCTATATATATCAACACAGCACTGCAATATAGGCTTATGAAGCAACATAATATGCACATTGAGCAAAATGCTTACATATTATAAAACAGTTTACATACAGTGACAGGCACAAACAGCACTTTCTTACATACAGTATACTGTCGGTGTGAAAGCTGATGCAGTGATGGTGTTGCTTCACATTACCTTGAGCATGCAGTGTAAACAGGCCTTACTTTCAAATTAATTTCAGGGTAAGCAATGTAAATAACCACAATATGGATAAACAAGATTATAGCACCTCATTTAACAGGCTGGCCTATGATATTTACAAACTGATAGCTGAGATCAGACACTTACACGACAAGATATTACATTCCCCAGTCTCATAATGCATTAGGTAAGTAACATACACACCCAAAGCAAATATTAAAACCTGTACCTTCTAAAAACTATGCAAAAAGTGGGTGTAACACATAATGCAAACAATCACAATAACATGCAGTTACATCATCAGCACACAAATGTTGCCATCATACTTCATCCACAACAAAGTTTATAGAGAACAAGCTATTGCAAGAAATGTCTAACATTTTCCAATCCCTGCTATTACCATTTATACTTCTTTCAAACCATTATCACTAACATGCTTACAAGGAAAACAGTACTATAACAATACAGGTACATGTCAACAGTGATAGCACCTGTTGACAGCCATGAATGTGTGAACTATCACAAAGTCTGCGCAGAAATTGATATTCTGGGAAATTTGAGTCCCACGTACACACTTAAAAGATTAAAAGTAATTTATACAACTTTATGTCACGAGATAATTAGGCTAATCAACAAAGAAAACATCGCAATGGAATTAAAGAGATGCACAATGTCTCTGCAATCACACGGTACGCAAACAAGCAACTTATTTATTGAACTTATATATGGATGTAGCGAAGCAATTACTATTTTATTAATACAATATGTCACTTTTAAAACCGGTATGACATGCGAACTGTATTCACTGTGCACAGAAATATGAATACCTCCGTGTGAATATGAACTTTGCAATGCTTTTAGGAACGTTTTGTTGCCGTTTCTGTGCTAAAGACTTGTTTCTATGCAGTATTATGTTCAGTGTTGTGTTTTATTCAGCATAAACACTTCTTTGAAGGCCCTGGCCTGTGATCGCACTGTGATTCCTATTGGCTGAAAATAAAGTCGTAACAAGACTGCACAGTGAGCCCATTGGGCTCCTCTTTTCTGCACGAAATAACGGAAATAACGGAACATCTTGTGCCTCACCTTCCAGGAATGTCCTCCGGCTCGATCAGAGGACTCTTGGTTAATTTGGGGCATGCGCCACATTAATTAGGTGAGTAGATCGACACATCTTCATAACTGTTTCTCCACAGCCATTTTTGGGCGAGACGTCGAATCCTGAACGGTGGGTGTTACAAAGTGGAAGTGAGGTATATTTATGTTAAACACAATACAGTGCTCCCGATATTATACTTTTTAATCAATAATAAAAATATTTTTGTTGTAAAGCGTCATTTTTAAGCAAAAGACCATATATATTTTCTCACCATCCATAATAAAGTTCCACATCCACCCCTTTTAAGAAAAAATGGTACAGCTCATACAACACCGGTTTGCTTCTGTGAATGCAGCCAATCAGAGACGACGAAAATGTCCCTCGCCAATCAGAGCAACTATGACGTACGTACAGTTTTTTTGATCAGATTCAAGGAACTGCGGGAAACTGAGGCAGACAGACCAGAGCAGACAGACGACGTAGCCAGTTGAACAGGAATTATGCTTGCTGTAATATTCTTATAGTAGGTACCCAAACCATACTAATTCAGTAAGACTAGTGCAATAGGTTTTCAAGGCGACAGACAACGTTGCTTACATATTTAACCACTCCAATTAAACTAGAAAGTAGATAAAAGGAGGTTGAAGCTACTGAGAGAGTGAAAGTGAAGACATGCACAGAAAAAGGCTAACTTACAGGTAAACAAACGACGAATGGCATATTTATCAGTCTCACTCATCGGCTCTCCTCTCACTGTGGTGTGTGGTAAACTGTATTATTGTTTTTTCTGTGTATGCAGACACTGCAGTATTATTGTAATAATGACTCAAAAATGCCATCTGTTGCCATTCCTCCAGTTATTGTAACGTAAAGGGGTTTAGCAGAATATCCAAAGCTGCTTTTTTTAAATACACTAGTGGGGTCCAAAAGTCTGACATCGTTTGCCTTTTTTCAAGTAATTATATTTTATTTAAAATTTTCTTTAGCAATAAAAAAAGAAAAGAAATCCTAAATTAAGATGGATTTGGAATTTTTTAGTAGGCCTATTTGGTTCCCTTTTACTTTAATAACCAGTGTTGGGGGTAACGCATTACAAGTAGCGTAAGTACTTGAAATCAGATTACTTTTCAAGTAACTAGTAAAGTAACACATTACTTTTAAATTTACACCAAAATATCTGAGTTACTTTTTCAAATAAGTTGTTCTCCCAAGTATTGACTGACACCTCTCCTGTCCCCACGTTGAGAGAAATCGGGAGTGAGGTGCGGGCGTTGTGTGTGCTGTGTAAACATGATTTTTGTTGTAGTTCTAGACTAAATATGAGCAGGCATTTACTCACTGCCACAAAAACAGATTCAGTATTCCTCAAAATGAATAAAAACAGTAAAATGCCAACTCAGAATATTATGCAAACCTGCAATAATTCAATATTTTTGCATATGGCATAATATGCATAATGCATCAAATTAAATATTTTACATAGACTTATGACCAGCTTCCTCTCCATACAGTAATGAATCAGATCTTCAAGCAAAAGGTACTGAATGAAAAATTGGAATCCTGCCAATCCACAATCTGATTTCTGAATTGTGATGTGACCTGAATCCTAATCACACATTGGCCAAAGAAGGACTGGTCACCCGACTGAGCCTGGTTTCTCCTAAGGTTTTTTTTTCTGATGTCACCTGATGGAGTTTGGGTTCCTTGCCACTTTCGCCTCTGGCTTGCTTAGTTGGGGACATTTAATATTCAACAATATTATTGATTTGACCTCACTGACACTATTGGATGAGAACTGAACTGGACGATGACATCACTGTTTTTCTGCAGAACTGCTTTATAGATGAAATGAACTAATTTAATAATTGATGATCTTTACAACATAACTGAATCAACAATGAACTGACTTGCTGAACTGAACTGAACTGAACTGCTGAACAATGACACTATTTTTTTTTAGAGCTGCTGTATAGCCTAAAATTAACTGCATCATTGAATCATTTTCCTGTCATGACTGTAAAGCTGCTTTGAAACAATCTGGATTGCATTTCCTTCAGCCTGAGGCTTATTCATTTCAATGTTTAAATGTTTATATTTCACCAAAAAACTGGAGCAGAAACAATTCTGTTATTAAAAAAAAACGTTGATAAAAAAAAAACTGCCTTATGTGCAAGTTAATCCTGAATCCTGAATTTTCGGTTTCGGCCCAGAATTTTTATTTCAGTGCATCCCCATTATTTTCCATAAATAGTTACTAAGTAACACAATTGCTTACTTTTTTAGAGAGTTGCGCAATATTGTAATGCATTACTATTAAAAGTAACTTTCAACTCTGTTAATCACAGCATCACTCAAAGAAGTTTACATGGTCAGTAGGGTGGTCCTTATTTTTAAAGTATCCAATTGTCATGCTCTTAACCCTTCAAATTGTTCCTTTATATAAGAAAATACAGCATGCCAATTTTTATGGCAGTAACATAATAATTACTGGTAGCTCAATAGCTTTTAAACTTTCTGAGATTTTGATGATTTTCGTAAAAACAGATCATTTGATTTGGTATTGTACCTGGCTAGTAAAATTCCCAAAAAATCTCCATAAAAGCATCTAATGCACCATATATTCCTAAATATGTCTCAGTTTACTTATTGTAGAAACTAAATCCAAATTAATCCATCCATGACCCGGTTTAGCAGATTTACCTTTCCTGGTGGAATCAATACATATTTCTATTGATGATCACCTTGGTTATTGTTTGGGTTTAGAACACATTTTTTGGTTTAAAAAATTACATTTCGTTCCTTGAAATTGACCCGGAACTTTGGCCGAATCAAGCAGATTATCAGGAGGCACAGGCAACCAATGAAAGTAGTCAATGATCACGCCGAGAGAGGAGTGGCTCTGATTCAAGAATACAATGGCGATCTCACACACTCTGAAGAACAATTGCAGTTTCTCCCTTCATGTGGTGGAAGATCACAGACGGATCTATCCAGACTGCAAAAAGTCAACACTGGCTGCTGAGCATCAGAAATGAGGGATTGTTGAAAACTTTGTGCTTTTTTGAGATTGTTGTCATTATTGTCATGTCAGTGTTGCTCTGATTTCAATAAAATGTCGTTCATTTGCAGCAACTTTTAATATTACTTGCATATCACAATAACGCCGCACAGCTTAACATAGGCAATCTTCCACATGATTGAGCTACCTCTAAATATCTTTTTTTTTTTTTGTCAACATTTTTGAATATTTCTAATTTTGAAGTTAAAAGGAACAGTTTAAAAGGTTAAGACACTAACATTTTGCACACAAAAAATAAACTTGATAAAGACCACCCTAATGGTCAGTATCACAAATTTGATTAATGACCTAGAAATAGTGCAGAATCTTTCATATTTTTTATTCATTTTACACCATCGTATCCTTATTTTAAAACACTAATACTTAACATTTCCAGATTTTAAATCACATTTTGATCCAAGTTTTCAATGTGCTGTTGCCCCCACTGTATGCTCTCTTTGTTTTTCTCTTTCCCAAACATTACTTTCACAAAGATTTCTGCACATGAATCATGATCAAGCTAATAGGCCCAATTATTCAGAATATTTTTGTTTATCTACTACCCCAGCCTCATTTAGTTCATCAGTTCATGGCAGTCATGGCGGTATGTAATAATGTGCATATTTGCATAATATTTAAATATGCATAATTTTAAATAATTAAACACACCAGAACCAGCTAATAAAGGTCTTACTAGGCATACTAGAAGCATTCAAGGCAGGTGTGTTGAGGCATGTGGAAGCTAAACCCTGCAGGACAGGACCCTTTTTTATATGCAGCAGGAGGTTAGTTCACTTATGTGCGTACCAAATGTGGACTGGCAAAGCACATTCAGAGAAAGACCTCTCCAGTTTCTTCATATTAGCGTTAACCCAGTGTTTTTAATTAACCTCTTTATGTCTAGTAAATAGACGCGTAGCCCAAACAATTAGGCTTCATGAGCAATAGGAACTCTTGCCTTGTGCATTTTGAGGTGTACTGTACTCTCATTGAATAAACGTCATACAATCCTGTACTACATAACTGTATTTTCAACAGTTACCTTCATCATACTTAACATCAGTGTGAGGGAATCTGAGTTCTGTGGTTCAAGGCTTAAGCTGGACTCTGAACTTTGACCCCTGGTTCCACAGACGAGGCATAAGCCTAGTCCCATGCAGACTAGGTCCCAAAATGCATGTTTGAGCTGTTTTAACTGAAAGCAACTTGCAATGACATATCTTAAAATGTCACTCCCATTGTTTTGTCTCAAGATACACACCAGAAATGTTTTTTTCGAAGACGCGTTTATAAAAGCTGCATAAGTGCCCTTGAACTAAGGCCTAATCCTGGCTTAATCTTAGCCCTGTCTGTGAAACCGGGCCTGAGAGAATCAATGACAACACATTATGTTCTTAACAATGAAATGACTCCCTCCCCCCTCATTTATTCTTTTATCTCTTTCTCCTTTTCAAGATATTTATTAAATAGCAAATTTCAGCACTTGTTCATTCTGTTTACAAAAAGAAAGAGTGCTAGTAAGAAGTCAGATGAAAAGAAAAGGTTGCCTTAAGTTAGTTTGTTTACAGTCTCTTTCCCTCTTCCCTCACTTGTCTCAGGCATATTTGTAATGGTTTATGGTTGTCTGTTCTGTAACAGGAGCCATTTGAATGTTTTTTTTTTCTGTTAAATCTGTCATGGTCATTAGAATAGCAGAGAAAAGGCGAGTCAATGAATTGTTCCACTGGGGCCAGTAAGTGCGATGACCCGGCTGTTCATCAGCCATCTAGCATAAAACCGAAAGCTTACGGGATTCTTTTTCACTCTGCTCGATTTCAAAGAAACTTGTGTTTTGGCTTCTTCTGAGAATTTCTAAATGGCACATTGAAAGTGGTAGTGGAGAGCTTCCTCAAATAGTTTTTTTTGCAGCCTCCAACTTTGCCCTCTTCAGTATCAGAAGTACACCTGACATAGCTTTTCAGTTGTATCATCAACCAGGTTTTTTTTTTTCTCTTTTGGACATATATTTTGACGTTTGTCCTTCGCACCCACAGAGGTGACATTGGGTCTATGACACGGGCTATAGTCAAATGTAGTGAAAAAGGCAAGGAGAGTGATTTTATTGATTTGACATGCTGTCCTTCATTTCTTTTCCTTTTCTCTGAACACATTCTAAATTATTATGGGTTGAGAGGCTAAATCTGTAGCTTGTTGCAGCTTTCATGACTGCTGGACCTATCGTGTGTGTGTGTTTGTGTGTGTGAATGGATGATATTGCTCGAACAGAGGCTCTGTGCCTCTTCTAGCTGCTCTAAAATATCTTTCTCAAAAGACATTTCCCACCTGTTAATTCCTACTCCTTTTCTTATCGTCCACTAATATTAAAGCTGCAGTCCGTAGTTTTTCCTCTTTGTTGTCATCTCTGTTCGAAATCTGCAATTGCAGTTATTTGCGGAATTATCAACTTTACGTGGGTTACGCCTCGGCACGGCACAGCGCTGATAAATCCAATGTTTTGAGGAGAATGTGCGTTTGTCAGTCACCGCGCCGGTGTGGATACTGTCATTCGGAATCACAGATTCTACTTTTTGGAAGTATGACCAAGATACGAATTTTCAACGGAAAATGTCATCTGAACAAGTAACATCCACTTTTGTTCTGACCAACTAATGAAAAAATAAAGCATTGCAGTAAATCGCGCTTATTAAATTTAACGATCGCTTATCATATCACGTCAAACAGTGAAAATTATACTTTGTTCTCAAATTGTTAATGTTAACAACATCAGCACTGCGTGACTACATTTAATGCCCTTCCGATATTTATCCTTGTTTTCGCATGGGCCCGGTTGCAGTCTCTTTTTTTCTGTAGCCACTCTGAAGCCTTTTGCATTTTACAACGGGTGAATCTCCAGTTGTCACTGGTGATTGTCGTTTGAACCTTTCTGGATCCGCCATCAAATTGATAAGTTTAATTATATCAAGTGCTGTGAGAAAAGGCTATAAATCTCCACCTTCATCATCCTCACACACAATATAGCCTACTAGCCAAGACACCTTCTTTATGTGTACAGATGTGACGTAATGACGCAAAGACATGCTCAAATTTCCGGCAGAAATCCACCAGTACCACTGGAATTAAAAACAGTGTTACAAGCTTACCGTTTTGAATCGAGCTAAGACAAGCAGATAGTTTTGAACACTGGCTGGTTATGTACTTGATCAAAAAAATATTTTGGATAATTTTTAACCCCAAAAGGTTACGGAATGCAGCTTTAACCTTTGGTCAAGACTGTGTAGCCAATTTTTATCCTGTGCCCTGTTCAAGTTTACTGAAAATCTCAGAATGTATTTTCTGAAGAATATAGGCAATAATTCACCTACCATTGGACAGGGTTCTTTTTTGGGGGGTCAGCGTAAAAGAACAGGTGAGACATGTGACAGGTTTCTTCTTCTTAAAGGTGCACTCAGTATTTTTTGTGCTTATGTAATGCTGACAGATACGGCAGTCATCTTAGATTAATTCTGACAAGCAAGCAAAAGCAAAGCTTAAAACAAAAGCAAACATGATAACCAATGCCAGTGCTATTAGCAGTCAGCAGTGATTCATTTATTTATAATTATGTTTACTGAGATAATGTGAGTAGTATTCAATAGGTCATGTGATCTCAACATGGTGGCCACCATGAGGTGACCCACTCCATGTTAAGTAAAACGGTTTAGAGGCTATAATATGACTGGGGTCTTACTCTAATGCGAGTGTACATCTTTTTTCTTTTTTTTACTTTTGAACAAAAAAAAATGTGTAAAAAGTTTTTAATGAGGAAATATACACAAAGTGCATCACAAAAAAATAATGCAAAGAAATTAGCTTCATGTTTATACGCCAAATCTATCCACAAAATGGCAGGAATTCTGAATGACTAAATACCTGCATACTAAACATGGAAATATCTAACCGTTAATGCGAAAGGAACAGACTGAATCAGTGGAAAACAAAACTTAGGAAAGTAATGAGGAGGATGTCCAAATGCCTTCTGTGGAAAAAGTTCCTTTGATGAAAGCACCTGGATAACAACCGTTTGTCTCTATTGGTTTCTCTTTTTATTTCTCCTTTTCTCTCAGGTGTTTTCACATCTGCACCTAAATATGGAGGATTTTTGATATGCAGAGCCTGAGGTGTGTGTATGAGTGTGGGAAGCACATGATTCTCAGACATGCCAGCAAAATGAGCAGAAGAAAGATCTTGGTGTTCCAACATACACAAAATAAATTTTAGCTGTGGTTGTGAGGTGAATTTTTGACGGAACATTTGGAATGGATCTCAGCTAATCTGCGTGACAGACTTAGCTCACCCGTACAACCTGGATGATCCAGAAAAAATCCCGTCTCACACACACACGCACATCAGCTATGCTACTTCTTCCCACACACTCATTTTTTCCCATAAAAAAACTACTAGGCACGCAGATGTTTGCTTTTACTTACTAATTTTGAGTCACACATATTTTACAATGAACAAAATATTTTAAAGTACATGAAACAATATCTGTTTACACATCTTTGTCATTTTCAGTTAAGCAGTGAAAGTTGTATACCAGTTTTGAAATACAGACTTTAAAGAATATGCTTACAGTTTGGTCATTTGGTAAGATTTAATTAATGCACTTTCAGTTGTATTTATCTATAGATAACTTATTCTACATTAGGCTGCATGAAGGATTTGATTACAAAATTGAGTTCTAGAAGAATCTGCTGGCTCACTGGATGTTTTGTTTTGGGAGTGGCCAAATTCTCCTGAGCGTCAGTCCTGTCCAGGGACACTCCAGAGAAGAGGAAGTGAGATCATACTGACCTTGTTCTTGGGAAGGGGGTGCGTAGTGCGATTGACATCTCAATCTTGCCTTCAAAACATTCCATTGTAGGGCCCTTGAGTTTTTCTGGGCTCTTGAATAGTTTTGTCGCCAATCTCGCCATGGCATTAGTGTTTGCATTTTCCATGAGCAGCAGTAACTTCAGCATAATACTAGAACTTATGAAACATGTAGACACAGAATTTTTTTTTCTGGGTCTTGTCTCAAACAATCAACTCGTTTTCTGGCCATGGAACTGTAGGACTCAGAAATCACTTTTGACTTTCAAAATTTTTTGCACAGATGTTTCCTCCATACTTGGCTCGCAGCACAGGGGAAGACAGCTTTCATTTGTATGAACTTTATGTCCAAAGTTTATAGAACCACATGAAATCAAAATTGTTTGAATTGTTTTGTGGACATTAGTCCATGTCAATAAGTGTTGAGGTTATAAGTGTATTTCTAAAAGTTGACTAAACTATTTGTTCTGGAAAATAGACCAAAAATATTGATAACTTATCTTGCACTCATAAGTGCAATTTGCACTCATTTGCATGTAATAAAATGCTCTGGAGAAAGAGAATGTCCCTCAGTCTGACACCGTGTCCTAACCAGACTTGATACGATAAGACGACAAATAATTTGTCTGTCCAAATAATTGTATCGCGGCGTCGCTGCGCGTAGTTAGGTCACGGTGTAAAGGTAGAAGGTCCATTGTCTATTGTCAATAGTGTAGTGATGTACAGTATGACGCACAGCTCACATAATTTACTTTTAAACCAAGCACTTTTTGTTGGTGAACATGGTAAAGCCACATGACCAGCTTAACCCTCTGAGTGGAAAAATATTTCGCCCTCACGCAAAAATTGTTAATTGCATGGGTTCCATCATGTTGAAAGGAAAGTTTGCTAAACAATCGTAAATGTGACTGTGCCTTAATACCACGTAACTGGCTAGCAATTGCAAATAGCTAATTGTGCTTCTGTGACATAATTAAAAACCTATTGACTTTTTTTTTTAAACAAATCAGTTCATGGCAAATGCCCATTAGAGTTACCTTGATCTTTGATGGTCTGTCCCTTTAAGATTATTACATTTTTGTTTACTGTCATTCTGTAATGGAAGATGGCTAATGCCTCATGCTGAACGCAGTCCCATGGGTTGCTTTAGTTTCACCATTTTTTTTTTAATCTCCATCCATCATGATCACCACACTCTTCTTTCTTTCTTTCTTTCTTTCTTTCTTTCTTTCTTTCTTTCTTTCTTTCTTTCTTTCTTTCTTTCTTTCTTTCTCCACCTTAGTCGTGTACCTGTCAGTTTCTGCCATAATCCTCTGTTTGTTTTTCACTCTCTATTTCTTTTTCTGTAGTTGTACTTGCCACCTGTGTTTCTCTTTCGTTTCTCGCGCTTTCTGTTCCTCTCCTCTGTTTGCGCCACTTTATATCATCCATTTCTTCAACGTGTCTGTGTGTCAAATGAGCCTTACACAAATAACTTTTAGATTTTACGTCACTCTTTCTTTTTATGTATGTTTTCCTGTTTCTTTAGCAGTCCTTTGCATTTCCATTTCTCTTCCTTCCTTTTTCTTTCTCTCAATCCTTTACCCCCCCAACACACATATACACACACCATCTTCTCCCTTCCCCCACACAGCTGGCGCCCTGAGCTGTTAGTCCAGATGGTTAGGAGGGGAGGCAGGGGCTTGTTCTCCATGTAGCCCCACAGCAGGCTCTCTGTCCTGGGCAGCTCTGAGTCAGCTCCCCCCTGGACCAACTGGAACCCCCCCCCCCCCCCCCCCCCCCAAACAGCACTGCCAGCATTAATCTCCTAAATGATCCCGCCAGGAGGAGGATCAATACTCATTTACAGAGACGCGGCCTGATCCCTTAATGTAGAGCAGTAAGGATAGCTTTCTAACCCCCCCCCCCCCCCCCATGTTGCTGTCTCTCCTATCTTGTCTCCTCTTTTGCACTATTTTTTCCTGTCTTCATGCTCCATTCATTCACTTTCTGTTTAGCCCAGTAAAAAGAAAAGGTAAATGAGACTTGAATAGGTAACAGGTGAAGAAATTGATGTACAGTGGAAATATTACTGGATAAATTGCTTGAAGTATGAGGTCAGTTACTTTAAACCTCCTTTGATGAAGTCACCACTCTGCTTCCGTTAAACTGCCAGTGGATGCCCAGTGGATTAAAACCAGCAGCTCTTGGATGGCAGATATTGTTGGGTTTTAATTTGGTCCAGCTGGGTGGTCCTGTCACCAGTAACCGGGAATAGAGGCTACTGGCATTCAGACTGCTATTTTAATAGCATAAGTGTGTGCTATTATACCGTTTTAATATTTGCAGTAGCATTATTTTTACTCTTTGTTTTCCATCGTTGCGAGAAAATATGACTTCATGTCGAAATGGCAGCATCCAAGGAAAATGGGAATAGACCGGACTTTCCACAGAATAATGTACCGTCTTTTTCCAGTCGGTTAGCACCAGCAGAGAGAGAGCGCGTGTGTGGTTTTCAAAATGCCTCATCATTGATCTCTGATGAAGCCTGCCCTTCACTGCAATGCTTTTCTTCTTTTTCTTTTCCCTCTAGAACGTCTGTTTTTCACCTTCACTCTGTCTCTGAGCTCACCCGCAGGCCCGCCTGCTGGACCATAGTGGCACCTGGAGCCAACTCAGCTGGGCAGCTGCTCTGGTCGCTGGCACATGGGGAGAATTTAACTGGTGCCTGGTCAATGACAAGCTAAACCATGAAATTACATTTTACCATTTTGCCATTCCAAATCCTCACCAAGTCAGCACAATTTTGGAGATTTCTTTTAGCACAGCATCATGTACCAATGAAATTCCCAAGGAAAGTTCAGAAGGATGATGTTCATTTAATCCCACCAGAAGCCGCTTACCTCACTTCTTCCAAGAAATTCCTACAGCAACTGTCCTCTACCTCAGCTCCCAATTATTGCGATGGTTATGGCCAGTAGGGGAACATACTGTAGCTCAAACCCTTTCATTATGGACCGTCAAACCTGTCCACCCTTTTCCACGTCGCTCTTTTCCATTATATGCACATGCGGTGTGTGAATAAATATATATAGGAAGGCAGAAAACCGAGTACTAACTCTCTTAATGAGATTCTATGGACATTAATGCTATTATTATCTGTTACTCTGTAAAGCCTCCGCACAGCCACAGAGCACTTTGTCCTGTTGAATAATTCACTGTCAGCAGCCATAGGCAGAGCAAACTGGCTTAATGATGAAGGGACAGGCACCTTACTCAGCTCTGTCTGTTGTCTGTTTGATGAAGTGAAAGAGGACATGGGTTGGAGAGGGTTAGACAGATGACAGGGAGGGTATTTGAGGCTTCTACCAGGGGTATCTCTAAACTAATGTTGGGTTTTTCTCTCCAAAGATTCCGCTATGTACTTAGAGGATATTGCTTTCAACACAGAGCTTGTCTTCTCTCTAAACATTTAAAACGAAATTGCCCTGTCATTTGTATCCTAACCATTGTTTCATTTCCCTTTCCACTTCCTGTTCTCATGACCATAGCTCACCTGTAGAGCGTTTGCAGATTTGATTAAACATAGACGGCTTTGGAATGTTTAAGAAGGTCATAGTTCCTTTCAGACCTTCTTATCTGGGTACATTTATGGAAATAGTTTTCCTAGTGTGATCATACTGCAGTTGACATGCAAAATGAAAACATCACAGGATGTTAAAGGGATTAGTTAAAACTTAAAAATGACAATTCTGTCATTATACAACCCTCATGTTGTTTCAAACCTGTTGGACTGTTTTGTACTAAGGAACAAAAAATGAAGAGAGATTCTGAATAAATACTTGTTATGTTCCACATGTACTACATGTACTATAGAGTCAGGGTTAGGGTTTGGTTTAGGGTTAGTTACTTGTAGTTCTGCATAATTTACTGTTATTACTAGAGTAAGCACATGTAGTAATATGTAACTAAGTCACCTTAAAACAAAGTGTTACTGAATAATTTACTCATTATTTTCTATTACAGTTACTCATTACATGTGTCAAAAGCCATGCGAAGTGTCACCAGTAAATGGATTGCCCGTTCGCTTGAGCTGCTTCTGACACAAAGGACAAATGAATTTGAAACGTTTGCTTTGACGGGTCCAGTGTAGACAGCATCAGACACTTGCAACGCTACTGCACATGATAGAGTAGTGAATTATTAAACTAATTACTCATTTGAGTTGGATCATTTCACTTAATTGATCTGATTAACTGAATCAAAATGATTCAAATAATCTGATTCACTTAATTGATCTAATTAACTGAATCAAAATGAATCAGTTGATCTGATTCACTGAATTAAAAAAAATGATCTGAATGATTCAGACTGATCTGTTCAACTCACTGACTCAGCAGATCATAGTGATTCTTGATGAAGATTATTAGAGATAAAAACTTACAGCAAATTAATCACATGGACCACTTTTATGATACTTTTATGGTTATTTTACATCCTTTTTAAAGCTGTAGTTCAAATACATTGTAATTGCATGGAAAAGGACAGGTACATGATTTAAAATTTCTCCTTTTGTTTAATAATACGGATTCGGAACAACATGAGGGTCAGTATATAAATAATAACAACATTTTTATTTTATCTTTTCCAATAGGTGGAATTTAACAGTAAATAAATGGGAATTATTATTTAATTTTACAGTGATTATTTTTTTGAGTATTTTTCTTATAGCCCTGTGCTTCACTTTGATTCACAGCATATCATTGTGAGATTATATAGTGTCTTCACTCAATCAATACGGACTGTACACTGCAGTCCCATGCTAAGTACACCACACCCAGTTGAGGTCTGACAGAAACCTGATAGTCATCAGGTACAAGAATAGCCCTATCCCGCCATTGCTGCAGCACTCGCTTTTGTGACCTGTGACAGAGAACGGCAGACCTTCAGATAGTAGTGTGTTGGTCCTTCGGTCCATGTGTTCAAAGTATGAATGTGCTATAGCTCCTATTTTGGCTGCTGCATTCATATTTCTAAAGAAATGCACTTAAGCAGATAATCTTTTTCATTGGCCATTATTGATATTTGGCATTTGATGGCACAAAGCTTTGTTTAGATTGCATCTTAACTCATCCAGTATTCTCTTAAACATTTCTCTACGTCAAACTTTTCTCTGGCCTTCAATTTCTTTTTAATTGGTGTCAGTTCTCTCTCTCTCTCTCCCTCTCTCTGTCTGTCTTTCTCTCTGCCTCTCACGCGCTCTCTCCCTGGTCAGAGTCAGAGGAGTAAACATCCCTGGGGAACAGCGAGCTCTTTCTTTGGGTGGAGGACTGAATCATTGCAGAGAGGGTCCCATGATCCTCCCTGTGCCTTGGGACACACACTGCATTCCTCCTCCTTCCTACTCAATCACACACACGTACACATACTCAAACACATATTTTCTTCATTCTTGAATACGAATACAGTCTCTCCTACTACAATACACATCTAGATGTGTATACATTTATGCCAGTAAAGAGATGGCAAAAGGCAAACAGCATTAGACCTTATGTCACAGTTATTTAGAAAGCTTTTGCCAACCTGAAAAACTGTCAAGTGCATTAGATATGCTTATTTCACTGATGTGTTTGTCAAATATTACGTTACGATTAGATGTGCACTCTTTAAAAAAACTCAGCCACTGATAGCATCAGTCATGTGGCATGATAATTAATAATTAATAAATGAATGGCACTACTTTGAAGTTCCAACCATGTTCCTTTGAATTCAATATGGACTAAATAAAAACAGTTATATATAATTCAAAACTTATAGGGAAAACTGACTAGCATATAAAAGATTTAAAACTGTCTGAATGATCTTGTCAGATACAACCATTTGACATTTTTGGAAATTCTATCTGAAGTAATATAATTATAAAGTATACAAGAGATACTGGATCTAGTTGTCACAAGGATTGTATGTCAGAACTGTGATGATCTGAATCAAAAGCGGAGTCCAAAACCTTGTTAAAAATCATCTTAAACTAGTGTAAGTTTTGTGCATTTTATCCTTCAAAGTAATATTCCAATGTCATCATATTTTACAAAAAAGCTTTTGGGAAAAAACCCCACAGTAAAATACATAAAGGCAAGGGTCAACTATATGGTTAGTGTTCTCAGGACACTGTTTTTATATGTCAAGTCAAAGCAGGTTGTCACATGTTTTAAATATTGTAATTTTATAGCATATTATTTACTAATTACAGTACACTAAAAAGTCTTATAATTTGTAGCCTATTTTACCTTTGACATTTTTTTTTAAATATATTTTGTGAATGTTTTGCACTTTGTTCATTTATTTATTGCATTCTTTATTAATTATTTATCACAAAAAGCTGCTGGTTTAGATTGTGACAACTTACCCCATACCTGGTACTATTGCATGTTGTCACAAAAGATTAATGCAAAAAAGATGAATGTAATTAATGCCTGATTAATGGAAATGTTAAAATTATAATTATATAGTTAACATTATAGCCTAGATTGGATTAAATACTTTTTGGAGTAAAAAGTGTGACAACTAGCCCCAGTGTCCCCTATATAAAATGTTGCTGTTTACTTCTTGCTGAGACTAGTTTTATGACATGCAGATTTCTGCCTCATCATGAATAAGAAAAAGTTGCAGATTGTGTCGATGTGTATGTGTGCTAGTGCTTGCGCGCGCGCACCATAAACAGGTGCACGCGTCAAACTTTCCCCGCCCCCACTCTGACTGTAAATTTTTTTTTTTTTATCATGACGCTTGATTCAGGTTGAATGTTTACCATTGCGCTTTTCGGTTGTAGTACAAGCTTGGAAATGTTTGTTTTGTCCAGACAGTAATGCTTCCTTTGAAATGTCAATCAACACAGATTTTGAAGTCTTCTACGTGTACATGGACAGGTTGATGACCGTTTCGGGCAGGCAGCAGCGCCACAGGGAGCGCGTGGTGTGAGGGGCGGGAGTTGGCCAGAGACGGGGGTCTGAGCGCCAGAGAGAGAGGTATAGGAGCCAGAAGGTAATGTCGTAAAGCCGAGTGTCGTAAACCAGGTGCAGGGAGGGGAGGTGGAGTAGAAGGGAGGGAGGGGAGGTGTGGGGGCGAGAGGAGGTGACTCTCCAGCAGCATTTAGACACAGCGAAAGGATCATGGCGGATGGCCCCAGGTGTAAGCGCAGAAAGCAGGCGAACCCGAGGAGGACAAACGGTGAGTAAAAACCCTTCGCTTTCCTTGGCGACTGCTGATTTCATTCAACTCTGGACTCCGGGCCGCTGGCAGAACTTCTCGAGCCCCAAAAAGTGCTGGAAAGTAGCGCTGTGTTATAGCCCCTATCTGGTGTACCGTTATACCTGCCGCGCTCGCGACTCTCTCACCGCCTAGTGGTACACAGCGCGAGCGCGGACCGTTATACGCAGCCAGTCCCATACAAGTGAACCTCGCTTTTGTTTCCCCTTTTATTTCTCTCCGCCCTGAGTTCACTTTATAAAGCTTTATAATTAAACAAATTAATTCGATTCGAATCTGTTACTCCCATTGGACGTTACTGTTGGATTTTCCTCTTTAGATTCGAAGGAAATGAAACTTATTTTCTCGCTCAAAATGTACCTGTTTGGTCCGATGCGGGTGATTTGGTTTCGCATGAACCAGTTTGAGCGATTGAAGTGGTGGAAATGCTTTCATAAATAGGTGTTTGTGAATAGAGCGGGTGCTTGGGAGGATTTTGTTTTATTTTCGTTAACAACCAACTTTGATATATCTGCAATGGGCTGTTCCGCTGTCTGCGTGGTAGCAGGTAGCTAGCGAGCTAGCAGAATTCTAAGAATAACCTCTAATAGTATGCATGTAAACATTTTAGCGTGGTGTTTATGAATACATGGGTTTACATCGCCGATGTGACAGCTTGGCTGGTTTCACTTGCTACGGTACAGCTACGAGTCCCACTTTTGTAATGTAGCTCATAAGAAACTGCCTTATAACAGCAGCACGCTTCTCTGTGTTGCTGCTGCATTGGGAAAAAGGGGCATGTATGAAGTTCGCGGTGATGTTTGACAGGAAAGTTTCTTCTTGAACTCCGATTGAAGTTTACAAAGCAAAAAATAAGGGTGTGTTTATGTAACAGTCCTGCCAGTCTAGGCGTCCCTCAGGGACCGGGGCTCAGAGAGCTCTGGAGCACGATGCCAGTTAAAGCAACCTGTTTGTTGCAGCCAGCCTGCCACATTTCTAGTTGGGTGGTAACGCTGAAGAGAAAAGGAAAGGAATCTGAAGGGCTGTCTGCTGCTAGAACAACTGCTGCAGCCTATATAAGGAATGCGTATACATCCCGAGCAGCGCAGAGAATCCTGATAAATCGCGCTGCTGCAGCTGGACTTACTGCACTGACAGTTTATTTGTTTTGGGGACTTTATGCATCCGCTTTGTAATGCACGTGTAGGTTTCAGGTTTATGTGTGGTGGTAAATACCTTAATATCGTATTTGCTCTCTTGAATTATAAGGATTGATGTGGTAGCCTAAGCTGTGTCCAGAGCGGTATAGACGTGAGCCTTAGTAATTTTACTAAGGAAATCGATAATGAGAAATGTGAGGGCGTGCTTTACTTCTCGCTTGCGCGCGCGTGTGATGGGGAATATAGACTCGAAAACACTTTTAAAATCATTTTTATTCATCCACACTCCGTCTTTTGTAGATTAAAGTGCACCGTTCAACATTCTGACGATATATCTGCAGAGTTAAGTGTTTTTTGATAAAGAGATGAGTGAGGAAAGACACTTTTTCCTCTGGCTGACGCCATGCGCGCGCCATGTAGCGGTTCTCTCAGCGTGCGCGCGTTACAGCGACCTGTAAATATATGTGCTTACCTGATCGGAAGGGAAGACAAAAACTGTCACTTAGGTTTTTCATAGATGCCATTTGACCATCTCGCTATTGTTTTTTTGCTACCTGAACTTGCTGACAAAGAAGGAGTCTTTCTTTTTTTCTCTTTCTGAGACACATTGGCTCATTTTGAAAGCAGACGGGAGGCGTTTCTCGTGCGTTGCAGCAAATGTCAACTTGTGCAGGTATAAAAAAAAGATGTATGTGCAGTGTTTCTCGCATGCCTTCTCACTCAGCTGCTGTTGTCGTTTGTTTTTAACTGCAGAACGGATGGGTGCCTGTTATCTTTCGGCGTTCTGTAGCGCTCTTAAAAGCTATATGCAAAGAGCATCCTCGATACTTATAGGTGCTGAAGCATCGCTCGTGATCTTTTTTCCATGCGGTAAAAGCATAGGCGTGTTCTGAAATTGTTTCGAAACCTAGAATGATTTTACACCGTGAGGCTTGAGAGTCATTTTGCAGTGCTTTTCTGCGGTGTTGGGTTGATATAAGTGCTTTGTCATAGAGCGTTTGGCACTGCTCACCGCACTGCAGGTATCTAAACGCGGAGACGCACCTGAGCCGTGCAATAGCACCTGCTTCTACCTATTTTATCTTATAAACACCTTCAGATATAGCTTTTGATGGCATATTATGTCATTATATTTCAAGCTTAATTCTTCTGTGTTAAATAAAGCTTGTTTTATCATTTTGATCTCAATCATATATAATTAAAGTTTGTTCTCCTTTAAATGCACGCAGGCGCTTTATGCGTCCTGACCGTTAATTATTTGAAGTCACGGCTTGACCTCAGAGCGCACCCGCTCCCGGTGCGTGATGAACGCTCCCTGACTGTGCGCGTCCCTGCGTCATTAGCATACGCCCCTCCCCCTCCGCGCCCCCGTAAGGAGTGTTGATCAGACCGTGTATAATTGGAATGTGGCCCGCCTGAGTGCTTCACCGTTTCTTGTAAAGGCCAACAGTAAATGTTCACTGGAGGCAAACTGTCTTCTAGATGGATTCACCTTGTGTTTACCAGACTTACTTTCACTTTAATTACCATAATCAAGATGAATGGAATGGAATGTTTTTATTTCAACTCACTTACTTTAGGACTGTTTTAAATCAGCCAGAGAAGGCTTGAACTGAACACTATGAATTCTTGTAATGTTTAAAATCTACACGAGAAAATATATTGTACTAAACTGACGTGCCTGTTCATAACATCTTCAGCTCTAATTATAATTCACATAACCTTCACCAACTTAACAATCCCACATAATTAAAATGCCTCCCTTAGGTCTTCTGTATGAAGTTGCTTGATTGTGGCTCTTATCAGAAGGCCTAATTGTTGGCACCATTGCTGTCCTGATAAGTCACTGATGGGACATGTTGCACTAATGAGTCTTACGGTTATATGGTAACACTTTAGTTTAGGGTCCAATTCTCACTGTCAACTAGTTGCTTATTAGCATGCATTATGATATTGGCTGTTTATTAGTACTTTTAAAGCAAATATGAATGCCTTATTCTGCATGACCATATTTTGCATCCCTTAATCTCAATACCTAAACTTAACAACTACCTTACTAACTATTAATAAGCAGTAATTGGGAGTTTACTGAGGCAAAAGTTGTAGTTAATAGTGAGAATTGGACTCTAAACTAAAGTGTGACCACAAAGGCAAACAAAGTTGCTAAATAATTACCAAACTTTCCTTTCCTCTGTCGTGTTGAAATGTTATGGATCATCCCAACTGGGTAACTCGGGTATTCATCATACTTTTTTTGGCCATCAATAAAATGTTATTGACTCTCATGAGTCAGATTGCAGTAATATGCCTTCATTTGGAGTGTTTGTAAAAGTTACAGTGAGTGGCTGAGGGGGAAGGGAACGTTTTTTCAGTGCTGAATCCTTTACACGGTGAGCATGTGACAGCAGCACTTCACCATCAGGTGAAAAATCTGTGATGTGCCTGTTGCTTTGGCTAAAGGCAGGGTGTTAAGGCTGAGATGAGCTGTTGGGAAGGTGAAGAATGTTTTACAAGGTAGAGAATTCATTAGCTCTCTTTGACTTTTGGCCTACCTTGCCTGAATGGCCTACCCTGAAAACAAAATATGCTAAACCCTATAGCGATATATATTTTCATCATATACCTTATTGTATCAGGCAAGTCTCTAGTGAACTCAGTAAACTTAAGGCCCAGGGAACAGCCCACAGATTTTGACTCTCTGTAGAGTGGAATGCTAAATAGTCAACAGTTTCTCAGAGTATTTAAAGCAGTTTCAGGTGAAGTTATCTGTAGAATGTGAGGAAGGTGAACGGTGTCTAAACATCTTGAAAGCTGTGTGACTGTGCAGTGCAGCCTTAATCAATCTTATTTAAAAGCACACTGCTTATATCACCAACTGAGAGTATCTCAAGTATGTCACTCAGAACTTCTGAACATGCAGATTCCCGAAACAGTGAATCCTTATAAAGATAGGGTTCGGTTCTCTTTGGAAGATGCTTAAACTGTGTGCCAGTGTGTCTTTTTTTTCACCTTTCCACGTGGGACTCATTCTAACAACATTCCCGGCCGCTTGGGGTTCTCGCGGCGCGTAACATGAAGGCGATCAGGACCTTGAGCTGTAAACGTGAAGGTGCTAATAGTCCGGAAGACGACAGGTGTTGTTCACAGGGCGACTCTCCTTCTGTCCCTTCCTCCTTTGGCTCTCTCCAAGAGTACGTCAGGGCAATTTGAAACCTCTCAGTTTGGGAATAGAGGAATGTGGCTGACCGGTATTAGCATGGCTAAGAAAATAAACATGGCAGCGGCTGGTGAGCGTGCTGTGCTTTGTAGTGGCTTTCTCTTACGTTTCAAAAGAACTTTAGCAAGGCTGTATTTTTATACCGAGACATTTTAGGAGAAGGATTTACACCTCTGAAATGAGCAGAACCCGCAAAGTTTTACTTGACTGCGTTTTTACAAACACTCGCAGTGGAACACCCAGCGAATGATGAGAAATGTTTAGCTTGTTTACTGTCATTACCTTCGGAGAGCTATGGCCAACGTCAGGCCACTGCCAGCTCTGTGATAAAATGGGTGTAGCGGAATTTATTTGGCTGATAAAACTTTAATTACTGCGCTGGGCTATTTCCACACCCCGTACCAGACTTTCTAGGGTTTAACTCAATAAACACACATGCTTGTTTTTTCTCTTACTTGTGCACATTAAGTGGATGCTTTATAGCTTAGGAAATTTGCATGCATTTGTTTTTCTAGGTACATGTGAGTGAGGAGGAACCCTTTTTCTCTGGGACATGCTGCTAGGGCATTTTAAATGCCATCTGCTAACATTTAGGGTCTCTCCCTGGTGCGTGAGGTTTAGCCGAGGAGGAAATTTTCATTTATCCATCATCCTTTCGTTGACTTCCTCCAAAAGTCCATCTGAAATGCACTCTCCACTCCTCTCTTCTTCTCCTCTCCTCTTTTGACTCTTTCTCTAAGACACAGTAGCAGGGTGATGTTTAGTGACCTCTGCCATGGGCGCCCATGCATTGCCTCAAGTATGACTTCACTTTCCCCCCCTGTGCCATTGTGAGGCGTCCAGCGTAACAAATTGGCTGTGTGTTAAAGCCCCCAACACACAAATACACACTCTGTGAATAGATCTCTAGGTAACAAAGCTCAGAAGCAGCCCTTGTTTTTTTCGTCTTACCCCCCATTCCCTTTCAGTTTGCCCCCCCGTGTGGAGGTCACATGGGGGAGGGATTTGTTGAAGATGGGGGTCAGTGTTTTGGAGGCCTGCTGAGGTGACAGTGAAGGACTGTTGTAAACTGGCAAGATAGCTCCTCTTCTCTCCTTTCCTGTGCTTTGCATAACAAACATGGCTTCCTTCTTGTGAAGGGCCGGTGTGTGAACGTGTGTTTAAGCACGTGAAAAACACTGTATGTGAGTGAGAACTTTGTAGACAGAGCGTGGTGGTGCATTTCTATTTGATTGAGGTCCAGTTCGTGGTTTTTCTTGCATTGAACGCATTTGTTCGCTTTCTTTAGAAGGTTCAGAAAAGGAAATTGGCCCTTTTGTTTTGTTGATTAGGTGAATGAAAAGAAAAGAAAAGGAAATAGGACTCCATTATTGGCAAAAGTGATAGCCACTCAGGCCTTAGTGCTACATATGACATGACAATACACACAACATGAGACAGCAAACACAACTTTTGTAATGTGACTTACACTAAAGTTTGGGTGGGATTTTTAAAATGTTTTTGAAAACAAATTCAGTAATATTGTTAAATATTATTACAATTTAAAATAAGTAACTGCTTGTATATTTTGAAATGTAATTTAGGCTATTCCTGTGATGGCAAAGCTGAATTTTCAGCATCATTACTCCAGTCTTCAGTGTCACATGATCCTTCAGAAATCATTTTAATATGCTGATTTGCCGCTCAAGAAACATTTCTTATTTATTATCAATGTTGAAAACAGTTGTACTTCTTAATATTTTTTTTTTCAGGATTCTTTAATGAATAGAAAGTTCAAAAGAACAACATTTATTTGAAATAAATGAAAACATTAATAACTGTCTTTATTGTCCTTTTGAATAAAAGTATAATAATTGTGTTCAAAAGAAAATCTTTCTGACCCCAAACTTTTGATTGTTAGTGTATTTGTAAATTAAACAACATTTTCAATATGTATGGCGGGACTTAAATTCCTAAATTAAGATTAGATTGTATAGTTTATTGGATTGACATTGTTATTCTTGGAAATGCTCTGTTTATTGAATAATATTATTTTTCCCTACATATACGGCCTTGATTATGCTAGCAGAAATATTGTTTCAGAGTTGGAGTGAAATAATATTTTTTCTTTTGAATAAATCACCATGGAAATTTATAGTAAAATGGTGTAAATTTTAGATTTATTTGGTCTTAAATAGGATTGTTTTCCTAATCATCCTCTGGCCTGTAAAGAACCAAGATCCGTACACGGTTCATTTCAGGTGCTGCTTAATTCCTGCGGCCCTGTCCAAATTTGGCTCTCAGCAAAAAGCGCTCCAAACATCTCTATGCTTTTACAAACGGGGATTAATGATCAGCCTGGTCATTGGTCCCACGGAAGGAGAGGAAGCATTACTCCTAAACAAAAAACCTCCTTTTTATTTCCCTCTCCTTCATCTCTCCCTCATTTTCACTCTCCCCAGAAGAGCCCAGGTTTCATGAACCCCCTTTTTAGTTGTGCACGGTTGTACTTTATTGGTTGGTTTGTGTGTGTATTTGTGTGTGTGTGTGCGCGCTTAAGTGAGCTATTGTGTTTTAAAGCTTGTGAGGGGGAGAAAAGGGGTTTTGCTACCTATGCAGCGGGCCACTATCGGGCATAGAGGGGCTTAGCGGCAGAAGAAAAGGACTATTGAAAGAGTGCAGAGAGGGAGGGAACACTCTTTCTCCTGCTGCCTGTGGGAAACTACTGCCCATGCGGAGACATGCATTTGCATATGACCCATTCTCCTTCGAGAGGAAGACGAGATGTGGAGGAATCCTTGTCTCTCTGCGTGTCAGTGTGTAGGTGAAGCGTTTGTCTGCTTGAGATGGAGGAACAAGTGTTACAGCGAATGGGTGTCAACAGTGCTGGTCCCAGGACTAAAATATCCTAAAGGTGTCTGGATGTTGGAGGGGAGAGGCACGTACACACTCAGGCAGAAACACATCTCAGTAACACTTAAAAGACTTGAGTGATGTGTGATACCCAGATACACACATCTATCTAAATTCACGTCAGAGACTTTTTTAATATATTATGTAAAGCTAATTATTATTAATAAAGACTAACCTTAACCCTACACCTAAAAGTCAACTTTTTTTTAGAATAAAAAAAAAAATCAGGAATGCACAATACATCTGTACTTATTTAGATTATTGTATTGATAGTGGATATTGAATTGTGCATGCTCATTTATTACATTTTTAATCTTTTTTTTATTTTATTTTTTTATTCTCACTTAACATTAATCTTTAAATAACCTAATAATTTAGTAATGGCACTGTTTTAATGCCATTTAAAAAAAGCTAATCTAAAATTAAATATATTCTTTTTTCATACTCGATATTATAACGTTTTGATGCTTTAATTCACGTTTAAAACTTTAAAAGTTTATAGTATTATTTTTTATTTATTAGAAAATGTGTAATATTTTATGATATTTAAATATAAATCATTTTAATTTAATAATTTAGCGGCCATAACATTAATATAGCCTAATATACTTATTAGTATCAACCAAAATTTGAATCTGTGGATTTTTTTAGGCTACATCATGTATTTATTTATATTATTTGTTAATCAGGATGTTCTCAAAGGAAGACCGACAATGATTTTTCCTGACAATTTTGTCTTTAAAGTATAGTTAAGTAAACCCGCAAACTAACACACTTACAGTACAGCTCAGCAAACTGTACCTCCCTGATGCAATAGCAACAGCCAGTTAGGATCATTCACAAGTATTGTGCTGTCTGGACTCAGCAGCACACATTCCACAATGTGTGTGTGTGTGTGTGTGTGTGTGTGTGTGTGTGTGTGTGTGTTTCCTATCAGTCTTATTTTTCTGCTCTATGTCACTGTGTTGTGTTGATCTCATCTAATAGAGTGTGTATGAAATAGATTCTCTGGATATAAACACTTCCCCGCAGATCTCTTGTCAGTGTGAGTCATATGAACAGGTGTGTGAGGTGTATGACCTCATCTAATACAATCATCTATCCCAACAAGTGTGTGTGCGTGTGCGTGCGTGTGTGTGCATGGTGGGAAGGTCGCTGCCACATCACACAGGAAATTAAGACTTCGCCTTCCTTCCCCCCTTTCTCCACTACTTCACTCTTTGGGGATATTATGTTTGTGTGTACACCTGTCCAAAAGACTCCGGTCGGAGTCTGACAACTTAAGTGGCGTGCTCTTCAGGGATAAGCCTACGTGTATGTGTGTATGAGCGTGTACACCTGTTAGGGTTTTTTCAGTCCACCTGAGAATATGAGTGCTTGTAATTGGCTTGTGTGGGGGGTAATTTTGTGTGTCAGTTGTGCTGATACATTTATTGTTTTTAATAATATGTCTTGGGACTACTCTTAAGGGCTATAGGGTAGTCACTGGAGTCTCTCTCACTCTCTCTCTTTCATGCATCTCCATAAATGGCCTCAAACCCAAAGTTTGTGTTTAACTGTTTACACAATATAGGCATATAGTGGACTTTTCCTCGACTGTTTTCAGTAGATTGTGGTGTAATCTAGTAGTTAAAGATCTGGGCTGGTAACCAAAAGGTTGCCAGCTCAAATCCCAGAGGAACGATCCATGAACGAACACCATTGTGCTCTGGAGCGAGCCACTTAACCTTAGGTTGCTCCTGGAGGGTTGTTCCTGTAACTGAAGGTGCAGCTAGCCAAGGGATTTTGATGTCAAGGAGGACCCCTGAATATGATGATTCTCTTGTGAGGGATTGGATCAACTTAAAAAAATGACTTCAATTGGTAACACCTAAAGAAATTAAGTTTTCTCAACTTAAATTATCATATTTTATCGTGAAAAACGTGATAATTTAAGTTGAGAAAACTTAATTTCTTTAAGTGTTACCAATTGAAGTAATTTTTTTAAGTTGATCCAACTGTTCACTTTTTATAGTGTATTTGCTTTTAAAAATTGGAACCCATGCAGTAGGTGATGTTAAAGGAATAGTTTTGTCATTATTTACTCACTCTCATATTGTTCCAAACATCTATGAGTTTCGTTCTTCTGTTGAACACAAAATAATGTTTTGAAGAATGTTGGTAACCAGACACCCATTGACTTCCATTGTATTTTTTTCCTGCTATGGAAGTCAGTGGGTGCCGTTAACTGTCTGACTACCAACATTCTTTCAAATTCTTGTGTCGTGACACTTGCGTCTGGTGTAGACACGTTGTTTTGGTAGTTTGTGAAGTAGATTCGACGTCTGCTTTAAGTTTACCTGGCACTGGCAGTCCTTTTACAAACTTGTCCATTCTTAGTGCAGAATCATGCATCATTCATTTATTTCATTTATTCATCCATTCATTATTTTTATTCAGCGGCTTCCTGCAATACTCAATTCTGATTCTTCAATCGTGCCATCTAGTGGTCTGTTATTCTACAACAACAACCGCTACAACTGATAACAGACCGCTCGAGCAGGTACTGCGATTCATCTTGAGGAAATAAAATATGTCTAAAATATGTGTTTAATTATTTACTTATGTGGAAAATAGCCACATAATAAGCAGGATGATTTTGCAGTAGGGTCTTGTATCACCCTGAAGGGGTTTAATCTGCTGACTGTGCACTCTCCCTTAGCCTTGCCATGCCTCCCTTAATAGGGAAAACTTTGCTAAAAAAAACCCCTGAAACTACCTTTAACATGTTTTGTTCTATTCCATTCAGTTCAGTGCGTAATATGGACATAGCAAAGGATGAGCAATGGAAGTCTTATCACACCCAGAGTGTTTTCTAATCTTCACCCCTGTGTATAAAGAGCCTCTGCTAAAAACGAAAAGCTATATTTTTCATTGCTTTAATCTTACCAGCTTCACGCTCGCAATCAATCCCATCATCCCCATATTGCATCCATAATAGGCAACATCTCCTGATTGATCCACAAGGCATGACAGAATATCAACACACCTTCAGCCGTCACCGTTCCGTTTTCAACATTTGCAGCCCTGTTGCATCAGAAAGTGAAATTACAGCTAGAAATAATGCATCCTCATTTAATGCTTTCAGCCCTTATCACATCAAAACAATGCTAAGAAGATAATGATGAATATGCTGTATACTTCTATCAGCTCGTGGGCTCTCGTGGCCTTATGAATACAGCTCTTATGCCGGCGAGCGGCTGCACTGATAAGGTGATCTATCAAAGTGATGTATGAAATGTCAGGGATGCTGGGAGGCAGCGTGAGATCTCTGTTTTCTGAGGTTCTGAGGAGCTCTGCAGGGTTTGATGCGTTATGATTTGAGGGGGTACTCGTAATGCATCTCTATCCACGGCTCCCTGGAGATGTGTGTGTGTGTGTGTGTGTCCTTGTCCATCTGAACTCCCTGGAGAAGTAGTATGTTAGCTCATACTAAGAGTGTGTGTATTAGTCAGATTGTGAAAGGCTTTCTGCCTCAGCGACCGTCAACACTGGTAAACATCTAGAAAGATGTGGTGAGGGAAAAAATAATAAAAAATGCTGCATTGGCCATATGAAATGTATAACGAATGCATCACTTTGTGACGTATTACAGCCTCTCGTGCACAAAATATAAAACAAGATGCTGTCACCCCAATTAAAATGTTTCTTAAGGGTCTATGCGATCTGTAAGCTTTAAACATGCCTGTGTGTGTTGACTTGACATGTGATAATGAATATGTTTAAGCGGTGTTTAGTAAACTGTTTGTTTCTGCTCTCCAGCTCCATATGTTTGCCTCAGGTCCCCACAGATTTCTTCTGATGTCATCTGTCCATGTGTTAAATGGCATCCCGGGAATTTCTCACCTCTGCTAGTAATAATTATCCTGGGGTCCCGTGCGAGGTTGGGGGGATGTCATTGCAACATTCCCTTAATGTGAACCAGATTTGGTTCCACGCTCTCTCTGTACGTGATCTGGACATTTTTTAAGCTGTGAGCGTTCGCCTCTGCTGGTGCTGTCAGACTCCCCCACCCCTCCTCTGTCCGTCTGCACCTGGTACCTGATGGTATCAGAGCTTCCCACTCCATATTTCAGCCAATCACAGTGCAAGGAGTGGTATCCCTCCTGTGTTTGCAGTACACAGTATTTGGCCTTGCCAAGTTTACCTGATAGTTACCTGATACTGAACTGGGGTTAGACATCAAGAGCAAATAAATCTTGTGTAATAATTTTGTTCTGTGCCTTGATCCGATTGGTGGTTAATATCTTGACGTCGACTGAAATGACGTTCGTAACCTATTTTACTTCTGAAATAGAATATTTAATAACAAAAACTTGAATTTATTTATCAGGAATTGATTGAGGCTGAGCAATTTATTGCATTTTTATTTGGAATGGCTTGCAACAATGTGCATTATAAGACCAGAAAATTCAGGAAAACCATAGTAAATAAGTTAATGATTTTAAGGGGAATCTTGTGTTTTTAGTCACTTTTAGTGGAACTGATTTCACCTAGCAGATGCTACAGCATTTAGGTGTTAATGTGTTTTATTTTTTGTCCGTTGTGTGCGTTAGCTGTGCTGGCAATGATGCTCTCTGTCCAAACTGGCAGATTAAAGTCCACCCGTCCTGATTCAGGTGTTTGCAGTCAAAACAAACGCTGACCTTGCCATGTTCACCTGTGCGCTGTGTTTACCTGGTTACAACACTGACAAGAAGTGATGACTGAACTCGAGTCCAAACATCGGCAACAAATAGGAAAGTTTTTCCCTGATAGTTGCACTTCACATGAAGTGCATGTTCACCTACTGTATTAGCATTTGATTTTTATGGAAACACTTTACAATATGGTCAAATTATGAATAGCACATTTTTCAGCATTTATTAATCAAGGTTAATTTCTGCATATACATTTTAACATTTCAAGGTGTATGAATTAACATTATTGAATGTTTAATGAACAATCAATAGTAGGCTATTTTTTGTAAAAAAATAAAAATAACTAAGATTAATACATTTTGTAAACAATGTTGTTTATTGTTTGTTCATCATACCTACTTCATTAAACAATGTTAAGAAATTTAATAGTAAAGTATTATCTTAATTGAATTGCCTTTCGTTATTCTTTAGCTCAGCTACATGTTTTTTTTTCTTAAAAACTCCCAGGGTACACTTAACATTTTTGGCACACTTTCATAATGTGTTTAGAAACGTTGTTAGACCGTTCTGTTCTCACAAAGCTTCCACAGTTCTTCTGCAGCTCCCAGCTTCCCCGAACAAATCCACAACACTTTTTCAATGTCCTTTAATGTTCCCGGCCTCCCTTAACACTTAAATAACATAATCACAGTGCTTTCACAACATTTTCTCTGCTCTTACAGAGTACGGCAGCTGCCGCTCGACTTCCCGTCCAACTACAGCAGGTGCTGCAGGCTCACAGGAATTCCGCTACGCGTCTCATAAATAACACCTGACAAAAGACAGAGAGAGAGAGGAGACATGGTACCTTTGATGAGTTAGACTGAAAGACTTCATCAGACATGGATTGTGAATTACTTTGCTTTTAAAATACAGGGCAAAGAAACAGGCGGAGGAAAGGAAAGAGACTGTTAAAAATGCACCAAATGGAATGATGCATGAGGGTGTGTCAGCATAGAGAGGGGGTGGAAGTCAATGCAGGACATTGGCTCCATCCAAAACCAGCTGTCCAGTTAGCCAATGACTTCACTGGCAGCGCCTTTGTGTGAATGCACCTTCTAAGTAAACTGCTTTTACAAAATCTTCCAAGTCATAGCATCATGTCAAATGATAGAGATAGAGAAAACCAAGCACTACTTATTTCTCAGAAGAAATTTAATCAGAAGTTTATTTTTGCTTCTTTCACGTGATTGTGGGATTTCATAGGCAATGAAGGACATATTTAGACTGCATACAACAATTGAAAAAAACATTGTCTGCCAATTTTGTATTTTATCATTTGTCCATTTTTCTCGCTCCCTTAAATCGAGCTTTTAAGCTTGGTATTAACTGAAAACGTGGAGGTCACAAAAAGGATTTTTTTTTTTTTTTTTAAATAAAAGGCAAATGGATGTGTTTGGTTAATGGATGCAGATGAGAGCATGAAAGAGTGCTTGTGAATTCAAATCAAAAAGCGGGGAGGGCATTGTTCTGTTCTCTGGGAGTTTATAATTCCATAAAAGAAAACCAGGCGACTGTGTTAATTTCGCTGTTAAAAGCCGTTAACGTCGTCGGGAATGACATTGAATGAGTGTCTCAAAAAGTGGCGGGATAATAATTAAGAAGTGCACATTAATCAGGTTAGATTGGGCATGAATAGACGTGTAAAGTGATTAATTGAATCATTACTGTGGTCCCCTATCCCTGTTTTGCTTTTTTTCAGAGGTTATTTACAAAAGGCTGAAGTTACTGATGCTTGGACATGGCATATTTTTTGCTAAATGAATCATTTCATCAATCTGTCTGTAATCTTGTCCTTCGCTGATGGTACCAGCTGGTATCACACTCTGATGGGAATTTTAATTTCTGTTTGAACATGAAAGCTAGTGATAGTGATTGTTTTTCCAATAGAAAGAAGAATCACCCGTGCACATAGACCTGAGAACAATGCTAAACACTGCTATTTTGTAAAATCCATTTGGGGATCCAGGAGGGATGGGCAATAAAGTAAAAAAAAAAAAAAGTTTCAGCCTTTGGAAGATTTTCAAGATATACAAATGTTCAAAAGTTTTGGCTCTTGATTTTTTTTAAATGTCTGGAGGTAATGTAAGGAAGTATTTTATGCTTACCAAAGCTGAATTTATTAGTTTAAAAATACAGCAAAAACAATTACAATTTAAAATAACTGTTTTCTGATTTAAAATATTTGTAAATAAGGCAAAACTGATTTTTCAGCATCTTTACTCAATTCTTCAGTCACATGATCTTTCAGAAATCATTCTAAAATGCTGATTTGGAGCTCAATAAACATTTCTTATTATCAGTGTTGAAAAATGTTGTGCTCCTTAATATTTTTGTGGAATTTGTGATGCATTTTATTCAGGATTCTTGAATAGAACAAATGAACAGCATTTGAAATACAGATCTTTACTGTGCACTTTAAATTAAAAAAAATTATTATTATTTTTTTTTTTTTTAGGAAAATCATACTGAACCAAAACTTTTGGACTCTAGTGCATCTTGATATTTATGTATTCAGTCTGAAATGAGTCTGAAATGACTTAAAATGTTGATTTTTGTTAAACACAAGACATATAATACAATAAAATGTTTTCTACACAATTCATGTTTTCAAAAAAGTTTATAAACTTATTTACTTTTACATTTTATTTTATAGAAAGTACATTAATGCGGATACATCAACATTTTAATAAGATTTAAATCTGGGACGCTATTTAAAGAGCCCTGACTTCTTTGCTAAAATAATGTTTCATATATTTTAAATATATGTTGAATGGCCCGGCTCTAGGACCCAAACATACCCTGAACGATGAGTCTGTGCCTACTTTCAGTGACCCCCATCCAGGCCAATGCAAACAAAACCAGGAAGAGACAAAGACAGATTACTTACCCAGGATGCACAGTCCCAAGGCCCTGCCCCCTCTCACACACACACACACACACACACATACACACAAAAACAAAGCAACAAAAAACTAAACAAAACAAACAAGGAAGTGCATGTAACTTTAGGATAAGTGTGTGATTGTTGCTGACATGACAATGGAATCGGACTTTTAACACTGCAGGAGTTAAATTATGATTACAATATTAATAGAATCAGACGCTCTCTCTCACAAAGTGTTTTGAAATGATCCCGTCACACACTGGATCTCTGTTTCATCCAATTCCTCTCACTAATACCAAAGTCTTGCAACACTGCTTTGGAGGCAACACTGTGTGCATGCCAACGAGCCTCTGTCTTCCTTTGTGCTGTTTTCACTGACTGGCCTTATTCACGCGCTGGGATAAATAAGCCTCATTCATGACCGCTGAAAGCCTGAGTCTGCCCTCGCTGGCACAGACGGCCCCTCTGCATGTTCCTGCCTGGCATCCGCTCTCCTGAGAGGGCACTGCCAGCCCGCCTCACCGTCCTGCCATTCTGATTGTGCTATAAGACTATCAGTAAGCAAGTAATCAAGCTTTTATGGAGTCATCAATGCTCACCTCAACTCATTTTTAAAAATATAGTTCTAGAAATATAATTGAAATGTAGGCTATTAAAGGGATTGTTCACCCAAAAATGAAAATTCTGTCATTTACTCACCCCTCATGTCATTTCCAAATCTATATGCACAAACGATGATGTTTTTCAACTGTTTTTTCCATAAAATCAAAAGTCAATGGGGTCCAACAAACAAAATATTATAAAAAAATATATATATTTCTATATATATTCACATGCTCCATAGAAGAAAGAACGTATTGAAATAGGTCTGCAGGTCTCTTTTCTTAAATATTGCTTCTTACATTTTCTGTTTAGTCTGTATTCCAAGTTGCTGTTATATAATCTACAAAGAAATTAATTTGTAATTGTTTGCAACTTAAATGGTCACTCAGACCGTGTTCAAATTTACCAGCAGGTGGTTTTAATTCAATGACTGTCGTGCCACAGAAATTTGTACTCATTCAGTAATTCCCTTGCTTGTATGATGAGCATGTATTTATGTAAAAAGTAAATTCCCAGTTCATATGCAGTTATATACAGGTATACTATATAAACTCACCTAAAGGATTATTAGGAACACCATACTAATACTGTGTTTGACCCCTTTCGCCTTCAGAACTGCCTTAATTCTACGTGGCATTGATTCAACAAGGTGCTGAAAGCATTCTTTAGAAATGTTGGCCCATATTGATAGGATAGCATCTTGCAGTTGATGGAGATTTGTGGGATGCACATCCAGGGCACGAAGCTCCCGTTCCACCACATCCCAAAGATGCTCTATTGGGTTGAGATTTGGTGACTGTGGGGGCCATTTTAGTACAGTGAACTCATTGTCATGTTCAAGAAACCAATTTGAAATGATTCGAGCTTTGTGACATGGTGCATTATCCTGCTGGAAGTAGCCATCAGAGGATGGGTACATGGTGGTCATAAAGGGATGGACATGGTCAGAAACAATGCTCAGGTAGGCCGTGGCATTTAAACGATGCCCAATTGGCACTAAGGGGCCTAAAGTGTGCCAAGAAAACATCCCCCACACCATTACACCACCACCACCAGCCTGCACAGTGGTAACAAGGCATGATGGATCCATGTTCTCATTCTGTTTACGCCAAATTCTGACTCTACCATCTGAATGTCTCAACAGAAATCGAGACTCATCAGACCAGGCAACATTTTTCCAGTCTTCAACTGTCCAATTTTGGTGAGCTCGTGCAAATTGTAGCCTCTTTTTCCTATTTGTAGTGGAGATGAGTGGTACCCGGTGGGGTCTTCTGCTGTTGTAGCCCATCCGCCTCAAGGTTGTGCGTGTTGTGGCTTCACAAATGCTTTGCTGCATACCTCGGTTGTAACGAGTGGTTATTTCAGTCAAAGTTGCTCTTCTATCAGCTTGAATCAGTCGGCCCATTCTCCTCTGACCTCTAGCATCAACAAGGCATTTTCGCCCACAGGACTGCCGCATACTGGATGTTTTTCCCTTTTCACACCATTCTTTGTAAACCCTAGAAATGGTTGTGCGTGAAAATCCCAGTAACTGAGCAGATTGTGAAATACTCAGACCGGCCCGTCTGGCACCAACAACCATGCCACGCTCAAAATTGCTTAAATCACCTTTCTTTCCCATTCTGACATTCAGTTTGGAGTTCAGGAGATTGTCTTGACCAGGACCACACCCTTAAATGCATTGAAGCAACTGCCATGTGATTGGTTGATTAGATAATTGCATTAATGAGAAATTGAACAGGTGTTCCTAATAATCCTTTAGGTGAGTGTACATGCTATATATGAAATATATATAAATATATAGCAATATATAGCATCATGTATTAATATCATAACATTAAATCCCACATCCAAGCATATATTATAACTGATCCTGACAGATTAAAATGATGAAACTAAGACTTAATTTGGTCACACTTTAGATTAGGGTCAGATTATCACTATTAACTATTAACAACTTTTGCCTCAATGAAATCCTAATTACTGCTTATTAATAGTTAGTAAGGTATTTGTTAAATTTAGGTATTGGGTAGGATTAAGGGATGTAGTAGAATATGGTCATGCAGAATAAGGCATTAATATGTGCTTTATAAATACTAATAAACAGCCAATGTCCTAGTAATATGCATGCTAATAAGCAACTAGTTAATAGTGAGAATTGGACCCTAAACTAAATTGTTACCCATAATTTATTTGCAAGATCATATGATATACAACATACATTAATCACAGCCTTTGCACTAAGGCCTGTTGCCACCAATAAGGGTAACTATAAAGATCTATAACAATAACTATATTTGCGTACACACCAGCGAACGATATTGTTCTGTTCATTCTAAGCGTGCTGCATGTCTCCTGTCGCTTTAAATGCTCAAGTTCTTTAAAGCAGGATGGATTGTGATTGGCTGTCAATGTTTTGATCTTTCATTATCAGAAAAAAATCGTTCTGAGATTGATTCCAACAATATCATTTATCTGTGCTGTTATCATAGTTTTCATCCTTGGTGTGAACAGGCCTTTAATCTATTGTAAGCAGTGCAACTATGAAATGTGCAACAGCAACAAAACTACCAATGGGTTTGCTAATACTGTGCACATTTATAGATTTTAAGATGTTGATAACAGGAGCATATGTGAGGGAATGAGATTGAATATTACTGAGGGATGACAGAAGTGTTGCTGTCCAGATACGCGTCCAGAGTGTGAACGGTCTGTCTTCTCATTATGAATCAGGTTTATGTGAGAAGGGAGCTGCCAGCCGATGATTTCCCCATTACAAAAAGCGTTGAAGTTTTTACATGGAGTGTGATAATGCACAGACACACCAAACAGACACAGAGAATGATATTACCAAGTTAAGCGCCGTCATGTTGATTTAGTTCTTAAATTCTGCTCTTAAGACAGTTCAAACATTTTCATGATTCATTTGTACAAAGACTTTGATTGGCGAACCGGTTCTTGTTAGGCTGAGACATTGCCGTTACCGGAAATAAGTTTACCCAGCGTAAGCCAATCCGGTAGCCAAAAACCCTGACGTGATGACATGCAAAGGTTTGGAACAACATGATGTTGAGTAAATGATGACAGAATCACTGTCTGCATTCTCATTGGTAGTTTTGTCACTGCGTATTTGCATAAAGTTGAGTTCTGCTCAGCTTTGTCTCATAGTTACTCATGTTGCCTGAATTCTCTGAAATTGAATGACTTTGGGTCTCTTTGTCACTGATTTAGAAGACTTGTTTATATATTTCATTTGACAAGGAAGTTTTCCAGAGTTTAATGTGTGTTATGTGAAAAAGGGAAAGAGAAACACTATTAAGAAATCATTTGACAGGTAGAGGACAGTAAGAAAGACACCAGAAGAAGAGGAGGAATGAAAAGAAGAGGGCAGCTGTAATGGTTGAGAATGGGAATGCACCCATGAGATAAGCGTGTGAGACTCACATGGTTGGGTTGTGTGTGTGTGTCTGTGTGTGGGTGGATGATTTGGTTTGTGCATGCATTCCTAACCTCCACCTGAATGCTGACCTTACACTGAACTGGACGTGCATCTTCTTTTTTTCTCATCAAAAACCCTGTTTACCCTACACTCCCAACCCACTAAGCACATTTCTTCATAGCTATGAACATTTCTCCACATTTCTGGCTGAGATGCACTCGGAAAGGGTGATAAGATAAAAAATTCTGGCTCTGCTATGACAGCAGGAACAACAGGAAAAGTGCACGATGGAGGGCAGGTTTGTCTGAGACCGGACGCTGGAGAGAATTGCTGTTTTCTCTTCACCTCCACTTGTCATTTTTGTGGCATCGTTTCTTCTGAGGCTCCCATTTTCTGACCTTTTTCCACCCACATTTTCGGTCTAGTCATGACTATTTACCACCAAAGAGCACTGTCAGAAAGCACAACACAAGCGGAAAATTTAACTGTTGACAATTAAGTTTCACCAGCCTAAAAACCTGATACTTCTCGGATAATGAGAGCGATTAGGGATGCCGTTAGCTGAAGTCAGTGATCTCTGAAGAGTGGTAGAGGGGTCTGGGTTTGTGGTAAGTAGCCGAGGCAGACTATACTTACCCTTTAATTTAGCTTCTGAGCAGCCAATGTGCCCTCTGCCTGAGCTGTCATTTAGAGCTGAGCCCTCTCTCTGTCCTAATCGAATCAAAGCCTAATAAATCTATTAAATCAAGGAGAATCTCTTTAGCCCTACAGACGCTGGGGATGTCTAGACGTTTATGGCTAGTGTGCCATGCTGGACCTTTGGAATTCACAGCCATCCATTCTCGTCTCCTGCTAGATGTGAAGTTGCAAGCCGATATTTGGGTCGTTTTGTGAGATGACATTGGCCGATAACTTAGCTTGATTGCTGATTAACAGAAGTGGTCATTGATTAGTGTCACATTATCTTTATTTTCTCATAATTTATTTATTTTAATGAAAATTTGTGTTTATTTGAATTCATATACATATATTATAAATGATGATATATATTATATACATATACATACATCTTCATATATGTATAGTGTATGTACTGTATATGTGTGTATTTTAGATTTTTTTTAATGAAACGATAATGTTTTTAATAATATATGTATACATTTGACAGTTATTGACTTGCTGAAGAGTTAACTGTTTATTTTAAATGTTTTTGTTATGGCCCTCTCTCTGCATTTCAACCATGCACCAGGTTGTCCCATGGAGTCATGTAGCACTGAAGCATCCCATTTAGAGAGATTAACTTACAACAACACCATGTGTAATGATGATCTTGTGGCCTGGCTGGTTATTAATACGTAAATACGGCGGATTAGTCTGCTCGCAGGCTCACGCTTGGAGACCAGGATTACAGAAAAGTGCAGGAGTTTTGCTGCATGCCGCTTGCCTCATACACACGCACATGTGCACGCAAATACACAGACCACCTGAAGCACACAGAGAGAGGATGATTAGTTCATGGTTAATCTTTTCTATTGAGGTTGATCTCTGTATGTCTGACGCCACCCCTCCCCCAATTACACTCAAGTACGGCTCGCCAGATAACGTCCAGGTCATACGCTCACATCCATAAACACGCTTTTATGCTAAGCCTTTACATCAAACACTGTCCAGTGTCCACTGGACTTTTTTTTAGGCCCTGCATTACACATAGATTCATATACACTGAACAACAGCAGATGGAACGGAGGACACAGGAGGGAATCTGCATCAGTTTGTCCTGCTTTGATAACTGTATGCTTGTTCGCATCAGCCATAGGCTTCCAAACTGGCTCACATCAAAAGCCACGTCTCTCCCGTCACATGGTCTGCACAGGAAACATGATAATAGCTCCAATCATGCTGATTCAATCAGGGCTTCTCCTCGAGCATTCTGGAGCTAAATAGTTCCTTGTTGACTACATACACTCACAACTCTGCAAAAACCACAGAAAACTAGAATCTGAAGGTCTAAACTAATGTAGCCTACAAGAAACGTTAGGGAACAGCAATGGGATTCAGTAAAATCGCTCTGTGTTTTTTTAGGTGTTCTTTTTAAAGACAACATGAAATCAATATTGTTCAAGTTGTCAAATAAATGCCTACGCTAACGGTCGTTTGATTGTGCACGATTCATCAGTGTGCATGTTATTCTGTAAAACAGTAAAATCAGTAATATTTTGAAATTTTATATGCATATTTAAACTCTTCTTTTTCTATTTTAACCCTTAAACGCAGGAATGTTTCGCCATTGCATATTCGGGTCTTTAGCGACCCGCATATATATCTAACACGGATGGATCTCCACCTGTCGCGATAATATAAAACTCTCTTGATATTAGAGTTACAATTACAGAAGAATAAATTAAAGCATATTTTGTTAACTTTTTAGGCTTGGAAGGGTTCAGTTTGGGCAGATGTTTTATACCATCAGCATCACGTGATGGCAAAGATGAATTTTCATGTGTCAGATGATCCTTTAGAAATGTTAAAACCAATTGTGCTTAGTAGTATTTTTGTGGAAACTGATACTTTTTTTCAGGATTTTTAGATTAATAGAATGTTTATTTTGAAATAGACATTTTTGGTAGCAAATTCGGCTTCGGCAGTTCGGCTTAAACTTTCTTGTCTGTTTGTTTAAAATATTTAAAATAAAAAATATAAAAAAGGCTAATATGTATTTTTCTATATTATCAACCCATCTGACCAAATGATCCAGTCAAATCATGATTCATAAAATCCATTTATCCCACCTATACTGCATTACTTCCTATTGAACATTGTTTCACTTGGGAATAGGGCACATTATGTATGTTAAGCGCACTGCGAATGGCGTTGTTAAAGTGGGTATTCGTGTACAGTGCGTAATGGATAATGTACAGTTGGTCATTTTCACAAACTAGATGTACCCAATAGTGTATTCAGAACCCTTATGCAAAGCAGATTCGTTAATATAAGCTGAAATGATTTCATTATGTATAAGAAAGAGATCAAGGATTAAGAGAGACATAAAGCTAGAACAGCTAAGGAAATCGATGTCCTGGGACAATGGTCAATTATTTAGTTTTGCAGCCATTATACAAAAACATTTGACTGCAATTGACCTATCAGAATCAAGTATTTCAGAGAGCTATGTAGTAATGAACAAAACTGCTTAATTGTCAACTAGTGAATGTTCAGTGTGGACCATTTCAGTCTTTTTTCATGGTAACAGACTCACAGGGTCCTTGCGTAACCCTGCCGTGGCTCCTCTGCCGTGGGTCGGCCTTGCGATTAGTGCAGCTCAATCCATCTACGTTATGGCTGAAATAGCTCCACATGAAGTAGTAAGCACAACCTCCTGACCCAAAAATGAGGGGCTTAAGAGACCAGCTGTGTGTGTGTGTGTGTTCGCCCAGGAGAAAGAGAGCGCATGTTTCAAAGGTTAAGCCTTTATGTGTGTGTGTGGGAGAGATTTGTAAGAGAGGAGAAGAACAGGTAAAAGTATTGCGATAAACCCTATTTATAAATCCCTCTTCCTTTAGCGTCTATCTCTCCTAATCTCTCTCTCTCCTGTCTTTCCTTCCTCTCGCTGTGCTTCCTTTCGCTGTTCCCTCATTCACGAGAGCACCTTCATAGACGTGCGTAGCTGCATTTGTGTACCTGAGTGGGGTTTTATCGCCTTTCTGTCGCCATCTCCGGGTTGTTATCATGCACGATTAATGAGGTCGTTGTATGAAATAACGCAGACTAACTGCTAACGCATTCATCCACCCTATCATCACAGGGTGTGTCATCTTGGGAGAGGACACAGGAAATGAAAGAGAGACGCTGCGCCAATTAAACAAACGCTCTTCAAACTGTGTGTGTGTGTGTGTGTTTCCATCTACTCAAAATGTACTCATCTCTTTTTTCATTCACACTCTCACTCGCACTCCCACACACTCAGGGCGGCATCATAGACAATCATCGTGTCTGAGGACATGGCACAGGAAATCAGGGTTGTCTTGGAAACGGGGCCTTATTGATTAAGTGGTCATCATCGCTCAGCACATGTGGCTCTGAGGTGGACAGGGTTTTCCAACTCTCTCTCCTCTTTTGTTCTGCGTTCATGTTTCTTTTCCATTGTCTTCGTCATCCAAATCCCCACCAGGTGTTTGTCACTCCCACACGGGTAATTTTGATATTTAATTAGTTTTTTTATGTTTTATGTTTTTGTCTTTATATGATTTTGTGTATCATAGCCATATAGTATTTGCAATATAGGATATTATTGTGAACTGAAATAAAGAAAAACTAAACTGAAACTAAACTTAAAAACATGTCCATGCCTCAAGAACTAAAAATAGAATCACCATGAGATTTAAATAGTTTAGATTTTTTTTTTATAAAACTGTATAAAAACTAAATATTCTGACAAACTTAAAACTGAAACTAATTATATAGATTAAAAACATTTGACATTTATCTACAGTTTCAGTTTAGCTTTTTTTGTTGTTTAGTTTCTATTCTGAAACTAGTTTCTATTCCAATTTAGTTTAGTTTTTCATACTGTAGCTTTCAGTTTATTTTACTTTTTTGCGAACAAACATAATCATAGATTGAAACTTGTGAAAAATGAAACTAAATTGGACAAAAACTAAGCATTCAAACCTTGAGAATGACTCATATAAAGGTCACACTTTAGATCAGGGTCTAATTCTCACTATTAACTTTTGCCTCAATAAACACCTAATTACTGCTTATTTATAGTAAGGTAGTTGTTAAATGTATGCATTGGGTAGGATAAAGGGATGTAGAATATGGTCATTCAGAATAAGGCATTAATATTTGCTTTATAAGTACTAATAAACAGCCAATATCATAGTAAATCATGCTAATAAGCAACTAGTTAATAGTGAGAACTGGACCCTGAAATAAAGTGTTACCCATATGAGTGTAAAATGACTAACAGTGGTTTCTCTTTTTTTGTTTTGTTTCAAAACTAGAGTTAGCATATTTGTCTCACACACACACACACTCCTTTTGATGTCATGATTCTACAGTTCCTTTTTTGACATTTATCTCTCTTTTTGCAATTGTCATGTGCTTGTGTTCACTCCCTCTGGCTCGTACTGATCCTGAGTTTGACTGTCATGTGTCAGATGTTTTGATCTCTGTCGTGGAGCAGTGAAAGAATTTTGGCATGCTAGCATTGGGATTTACAATAGGAAATCAGGACAGAACCATGGCCGTTTTTTGTCGTTGGCTGGCAGTAAGATATTTTGAGTTTAGACAGATTAAGTCAGGGTCCTGAGGTCATTTAGATCCTGAAAGAGCTTTTATGGTTTATATGAATCTAGCTTCAGGCCACGTGTGTGTGCCTTGTGAAGACCAGCCAAGCTTAATAAACAAACAAACAAACATGTCTTAATGAAAATCTGAGGTTTATGGAAAGGTTAGGGGGTAGAAAATATCATTAGCTCAGTTCAAAAAAGCAATAGAACAGTCTAAAACAATAGAAGTGGATTGAAAGCTTTGCATGTAAGAAATTTAAAGAGATAGTTCACCCAACAATCATAATTCTGTCATCCCTTCAGGTGTGTATCGACATCTTTGAAGTCTGAATGTCGTGTAGCTTTGACAGTTGCATAGATGTAACCTCACTGAACAGTCACTGAGTGTGTGTGTGCGTATGTCTGGTTGTAATAGTCCATTATCTATCTCTTCTTCTGATGTTTCGAAGGACTTGAGACACTGTGGAATGTAAACACTCAAGCAAAATAAACTGCTATTATCGAAAGTAGCTGGTGTGTTAGTAAATGGATGTGAGTAAAGAGATGCTGGAAGTCGCCAAGTCGCCGTTAGTTGTGTTCCTGTTTAAATACTATATCTAAATGTATCAGCTTGGAAATCACAGGCCTCACTGTCTGAACTCCCATTGGTAGTCGCCACATTTGCATAAAGTTGAACTTAAGCTCAACTTTGTTGCATCCTTCCTGTCACTCATGTCACCTCAAATCGCTAACTCTCATTAAAAATGAATAACTGTCAGCTGCACAAGTGAGTTGCTCTTAAGAGAGTATGTGCCATGTAACATTTTTGCAGCACTTGCACAGATCAACCTTGAATAACTCAATTATTGCAAAATAATCTGATGGAGCTTTTTGAAATACTTGAATTTTTCTAAAAATGCTTGGTTATCAGATTTAGATTGAGAGTGTGGACCTTTTCCTGATTAATCTTGCTTCAAATTTAAGCTGCCTTTTAGTAGTAAATCGTGAGAGCGTTTGGGGAGTGAAAGTGCGCCACTCTTTTGAACGGCTGGGGAACATCACGTCATGGAAAACTCAAGAAAAAGCGTATCGGGTCGCGGCGAGTTCAACAGGAAGTTGAGGTTTTTCCTGCCAAGGTCACGACCCAGGAAGTACATTACCTCTGATAAGGGCTGGTGGGAATTCGGCCATTGTGGCAGTGTCACGAGAAGAGAGGATGTGGATAGTATGAGCTGCGTGTGTGTGAGAGGGACGGTGTGAAGGAAAGTTAAGCTAAATAAAGTCAGACATTGGATTCTCTGTTCTCTTCCTCTATATCTGGTGCTCAGAAAAATAACACGTGTTCACTGCTTGGAACAACATTTCATGCTAGTCTCAACCTGAGGCAAATTCTTTGCTTAGAAAACAGATAATGTGATTTTACAAGTTAGAATAGCATTTCTCTAATGAATGTGTGACACTTTACAGTATTATTCAAAATTTTGGGGTCAGTACGTTTTTTTTTTAAATGTTTTTGAAAGAAGTCTCTTATGCTCACCAAGACTGCATTTATTAATCAAAAATATAGTAAAAACAGTAATGTTGTGAAATAAATATTATTTCAATTTAAAATCACTCCTATTTTAATAAAAGTAATTTAATTATTTGATGGCCGTTACTCCAGTGTCCAGTGTCACGTGATCCTTCAGAAATCATTCTAATTTGCTAAAGAAAGTTACTTATTACTAAAGATGCTGAAAAGAGATTTTTTTTAATGAATAGGAAGTTCATACTATTTATTTGAAATTGGAATGTAGCATTATAAATGTCTTTACTGTCACTTTTGAGCAATTTAATGTGTCCTTGCTGAAGAAAGTATAAATGTCTTCTTTTTATTATAATTTTTTTAAGTAATTTTGAATGGTAGTGTATGCAACTATAGTATAATGCAGTTGTTTTTGTATGTATTGCAGTTGAGGCATATAGTATAGTATGATGTATGATGAAAAATGGCTAGGACATTTGTAAGGTAATATGGATAGTTGGTAGGCTGCCGCTAATGTCTCTTATCGTTCTAGTATTATATGAAGTTTTAGACCTGTTTTATCATCCACTACACAAGTCTGATCGCTTAAAAAATGTAATAGAGCACTTTTCATCAAGCTGCATGATTTGAGGTATTAATGGTTGTGATCAAAAATCAGCTTATTATAAAAACAAAGATTTGAATGGTTTTTCTTTTCCTCGTTTTTTCCCCCTCCAGTCCAAAAAGACACGCGCATAAGATTTTTGTTCTTAAACAGTTTGTTTACCTGGAAAAAGACCTCAGTTTAAGGCGTTTACATGATCTTACATGATTTGAAAGAAACCCTATGTATGAGCAATAGTAATAGTGATGCTTAGCAAACACCACATCTCACAATGCTAAAAGCCAATATCTTCTTGCATGAGATGCTCAGCCTAGTTACTAATATGGTAGCCTGACCTTGCTCTCTCTCCTCTCTCTCTCTCTCTCTCTCTCTCTCTCACTTTGAAACTGAGACGTTGATGACTTTGGTGTGTTTTTCTTTCCTTGTCTCTCTGTTCTTTTTCTTGCTCCTTTCTTTTGCTCTCTTTCAGTTCTCTTTTCCACCCTTTTTTAATTTCTCCTGCTACATCAAAGCACAGGCTGGTGTGTAGGCGGTTAAATATGGGCCCAATGTCAACAAGCTTTCTACTTTTTTCACTTCTTCTTTTCTTTTTATTCCTCTTCCTAGACCTGGAGGATATGCCCTCCAGCACAAACACTATGCATTCTTCTTTTTTCCCAGTAAAACATCCCTTTCAGTCTTTTCACTTAGGGGAAATATGTCGTTTTCTTGTCACCATGTCATGGGAAATCGCAGCTGAAGGATTGACCGGGTTCATTAGCGCCAGTTGAACTCAAATTCAAACTCGCCGTTACGGGGACAAATCATGATCACTTCTCATGATACCAACAGCTTAAGATGATGTACAGGCTGTCTCTGAAAACATACCCATTCTGCCTAGATAGGCAGCGCAGCAGGTTTTGAGACAAAGCCATAATTAGAAGTCAGGGGGATTTACGGGTACTGACTCATTATAAATCATCTAGTAGCACCAGATATTCCTGCAAGCTCAGAGACATCACAGTTTTTCTTTATCGTGGATTCTGTGCTGACTTAATAAAGCTGTCTGGAGATATAAGAGGAGGATGAGATCCAGACGCAGGGAGGATTGAGGAGAGGTCTGGAGCACACCTGGTTTACACACACATACTGTAGCGCTCTAGTGTGTGTTCTGATAACTTCCATCCGTTCAGTTTCTGTTTGATTTCTTTTTAAGTAAGGAAAAGACGTTGTTAAAGATAGAAAAAGGAAGGGGAAAGACTGTAAAATGGCACAGGAAAAGGCGTCAAAGCAACAGTTCTAGAGTGACGTGGCCCTGGCAGTGGAGACTCATTGGGGAACAGATTCAGCTGAATGAACAAATCACACGCATACAAGAACACACACACCTGTCGAGTTAATGCTGTCCAGAACGCGTTTTTTTTTTTTTAGTATGTCTAAATTTCTGTTTTTGTGTTTTGGTACATGTTTGAGTCTATACAGTGGCCTCAATAGTTTTTACCTGCATTTAAAAATGTATGAATTTCATCGCATTTCGTAACAAATATTTAACCTAAGTGGGTTGTGCAAATAAGTAATGCTAGAACTTTCCAGAGAATTAACTTCACTTTTTTAACCAGCTGGTGTTTTCTAGTGATTTCGAGTTCGCCTCAAGTTCACTCAGGTATCTTAACGGAATAAACATTTTGTTAAGTTCAGTGAATCATTCAATATGTTCCACTAAAGTGCACTTGAGTTGTTTTTTCATTAAAATACATGCTGTTTTGATGTTTTCTTTGTAATGCAATGACATTCATATATTTGAAAGTGTGGCATAGCACCATGTTTTTTGAGGGTTTTTTTGTCTTACCTAGCCGTAATAAGCGACAGGCAACAGAACAATTTGTCAGTAGCCCGGCCCACTCCACAAGTCCACTCCAACTATCCATTAAACAAATAAATATATTCTAATTGGCTGTTATTGTCACATCGATCGAGTAGGCCTTGCAGTTTCACATTCAGCGTGGACAGAGAAATGTGTTGCATCGCCCCTGTATAGATGGAAGTGTTTGGGGCCACTAATATGTTTATGGGAAAATCAGAGAGAAATACTCTGTTAACTGAATGCCTGGGTTGATTATGCTCACTTTGTGTCTAAAAAGAGAAGTAAGGGTCAAAAGAGGGTGCCAGGAGGGGCAACTTTTCCCCCAAGCCCTGTGCAGTAGAGCATTTAAGCCTTGTCGTAAAGCTCTCTCTCTCTCTCTCTCTCTCTCTCTCTCTCTCTCTCTCTCTCTCTCTCTCTCACCACACACACACACACACACACACACACACACACACACACACACACTCGTTATGGCTTAGAGCACATGCTTATAATGCCGGCCTATAGTCCAGAGATCATGTCTTAGAGTAATAATCATTACACTCACAGACTGTGCCTGATTGTTGCTGCAAACCCACAGGTGAGTGTGTGTGTGTGTGTGTGTGTGGATGGGGACGGCAATCAGATGATTGTAATCTCTAATCTCTGTTGTTTATCTGACGTGCTGTTTGTTTGTCTCAGATTAAGAGGATGTTTAGAGCTCCGGTGTTTTTGGTACTATTATTCCACTCTAATTGTGTGAGAGAGTGAAAGCATTAACGCATGTGATCGTTTGAGAGAGCGATTAGCCTATTTGACCACTGGTTGTTGTGTATGTGGTGTCATTAGTGTGTGGGTGTGTGTGTGGAGGCGTGCGATGAAGATCAGCAGATGATCGTGTATTTTCGCACACTCTGTGGTCTCTTTGCTACACCGATAACGAAGACAATCATGCAGCTCAACAATGTCTTGAATGAACAAAGACCATTCTGCATGTTTTCCTCTTGCTTTTGTGCACATCTGCATGTGTTAATGCGTGTGTATGTGAATGTTTTGTATTTGGTTATTTGGTCTGGCAGGTAAATGTCACGCATGGGAGTGTTGCCTAGCTACAAAAATCAAATGCCATTAGCCCAATGAGAGTAAGAGTGTGCTTCACATTCCTGACAAATAACATGTCCACAACACCACGCCACTCATCTGCATATACACGCGCTTCCTGATTCCTTTTCATTTCATCAAATAATTAAAAAGCAAACGATGCGTCTCTTTGAACTCTTTATTGATGATGTTCCGGGTGCTGATGAAGAACTCATGCTTTGTTACACTGTTTCTGACTCTGGTTTTAGACAGTGTTTATAGATTTGTGCTGCATTCACGTCTCATTGGAATTACTGTAATTATGAAATGATGACTTAGAGAATTTTCTCTAAGCTGTTCACATCCTTAAAATCATTTTTTTATTTTTGGTTGCAGTTTTCACAACACTAAAATGAATTGTTGTTGGTCTCTTAATCACAATATTAATGCACCTCTATAAAAATATTGAGTGTTAATTAACAGCATTCATTTGCTCTGCTTTCCCATTGATTTCTACGTAAGCATGTGCCGGAAGTCTTTGACCCTTATACTTCTTGCGTCTTTTGTAGCATCTCGAAAAAAGAAGCTCAACTTTAAAAAAAACATGTCTCTAGACCTTGCGTTTTTTCTCATCATATAGCCTATTATATATGATTTGTAGAAGTTGCTGATGACAGTCACAACGGTCAAGTGAGTTCCTGTAAATTTCAACTTTTAATTACGAATTTCGCCAAAAGACGTGAATTTCGCCAAAATGTATCACCATTATTACGTAGTGCCTTGAGTTCCTGTTTTCTAAATATAAAGCAGTGATTGTCTATAGTTTAGGTATTTAACTAGAAGATCAGAGAAGACCCAATATGTAGAGTAATTGTGAGCATTTTCGAACAAAAAATTGTTAAGATATCACAAAATATCGTTCTGAACAATTTTTTGTTCGAAAATGCTCACAATTACTCTACATATTGGGTCTACATATTTTCAGAGCAAATGAAAGTCAAAACGGGATTAACAGTTTTGTATTGCTGACAAATCCTGCAGTGAAACGTGCTGTTATACTAAATATCATCACTTTTGGATCACCTCTCAGCCAATCAGATTAGAGGACCGAAACTAAGTGTTGTATAATAGAAAACAAGACTAAAAAGGGTTTACAGATGTTTCTGTTTGTTTTATCTTTAAAATGTGCCAACAAAACCAAAACTGCCTTTGGGTCTGCTTCAAAGCGTACAGTCCTCTCCTTTCCTTTCCTCTCCTTTCTTTTGCTTTTCCCCCTAAAGTTGCACTTAAGTGGGAATCAGGGACAAAACCGTCTATCACTAAACACACACACGTCTCTGCACAGCATTGCGTCACACCCTCCCATTGTGTTTATTAAAAGCTGCATATGTGAGTTTCCTGAAGTGTCAAAGGATTCGCAAAGTTTAAAGGACAAACGCTCACAAATGTTTAACTTGTCTTAAAAATTCACTACACTATCTTTTTAAAGTGTCTTGTGTGCATGTGTTTGTGTGTGTTGGGAACTATCACAGGAACGGTTGTGTTCGGGGTCACATTGACTAATAGAATTAGGTCAGTGGCAGTGTGGATAGTTCAATACAAATGCTCCTCTCAAATGCTCTTATATTTCTATAGAACAACATTTAAGCTCTGTGTCGTATTAAAGCAAATAATGAACGTTTTGTGTGTGTGTGCACTTGTCTAGGTCAGAGATCCCATTAATAAAGGTGAGAGGAAATTAGAGTTCTGTGTTGTTTTACATTGAGCGATTTGTCAGTGTGCACATTGATTTCTGTCAGTGTACATCTTTCTCTTTCTCTCTGACACACACGCGCACACAAGTCACAGACAAAGAGAAGCTTCAGTATGTCAATATATCTGTCCCTGGTGACATCATCTATCTGTCCGGTCAGCCATTTGATCTCTTTTACCGTAAAAGACCCTTTGCTTTCTTTGCACACATTCCTGATCTTATTATTCACTATTCATCGGTCCAAGCTATTCCAAAGAGAAAAATGTTTGTGTTTGTAATCTTTCATGCACATTGCTCCGCCCCCAACCACCTGGCCTCATCCAATCCAATCTATAGCTGATGGAATAAAGCCAGACCCGCACCACATATTTTTCTTGTTGAATAGCATGTTTCACTTCGAAATACAGTATGTACAGTATGTCACATTAGTGAAATAAAATGGTTTGAGGATGTTTTTCCATGTTGACTGTAAATAGTGCTGTGTGTGTATCTGCAGGGAAGCCGTTAAAATCTTGTAAAAACAGGACAACTGATCCTTGTCACTTCTTGTAATTAGTGACTACACCGCCATCCAGGCACTTTTTTTCTCTTTTCCCTGTGAGTCTCAGCACACACACACACTCACACTCTCTCATGGCTGGTTAAGTTAGATATATCTCGGCTGCCCGTGATTGTGTAAGTGATTGCTGTCCTGCCTGTTTAGTAGTGTGTAATGGAGCAGCACTGGATGGATCAGTGAGCTCCAGGAGACGGGGCCTCAACCCCACCTCACTGCCCGGGAACAAGACACCCTTCTGGGGCTCGGCCAGACAATAGCAGAGCTTAAAGAATCTTTTAGATTACGTTTGTAATGAAGGTTTTTTGTTGGTCACTTTTGATCAATGCATTCTTGCTGAATAAAAGTATTAATTTCTTTCTTAGTCTTCTCATTTGTGTAAATTTAATAGTAAGCACATTGAGATTAATCTATTAAGATCTGATTTGGGCTGTTGATGATAAAGTTCATCTTCAAATTATTACCCTCGGCCAATGACTGTGTCCAAAATTGTTCCTTGCCAACAGATAACTTGTTGTGCTAATTTCACTTCATTATTTTCTGTATGTCTCGCTTGCATTGTATTACGTTTATTTCGGCATTATATGAAAACCCATATCTGTCGACCACTATAGTGTAAATAATTGTTGTGTCTTAACAGTCACCAGAGATTGAGTTGCATGGGTTTGTGAAGCAAACTGAGAGTTAAATTTGCAGATCTGTGCTTTTTCTGAGTGTGACGTGGGAGAGTTTCTCGGGTTGTTTTGTTGACTCATCCCTCTGCCTCCAGTGAGAGTGTTGTGAATATGTGTGTGTGTACGCCTGTGGCATCTCTTCACCTCTGAAAGTGTCAGGCTGTCTGAATGATCAGCTTTATGAGACCTGACCTTTAAATACAAGCGTCTGAGCTGCCCCCTCTCTCTCAGTCTTCTTTTCTCTGACCATGTGTGACAGGATCTGCCTCGGGCAAACTCTCCGTCCAGATGAATATGGACTTTGACAGCGATGCGTTGTCTTTTCAAGTCGTTAACAGTTTTTTCTTAACCGCTGTATCTACTCACACAGCCCAATCTCTCGCAGATTAAATGCCGCTGAATAATGTCATTTAGAATATTTTAGGTCGGAAAAAGAGGGACCGTTTATCTGTTCCCCCTCCCCCATCCCCAGCGCCCCATTAACAAGAATAGTCATCCTTGCTGCAGACTTCACCTGTTCCCACAATCCAACAGCTGAGACTGTGACTGGGCCTCCTGTCTGTCTGGACCACAGACCAGTTTAATCCGGTTTAAGGTGTTTTCAGCCTAGATGTGCTGCATTAGAATCAGCAATTGAGAGAGAAAAGCACCAGCCAATCAAAATGCTGTATTTGACTGATGTCATCATTATTATATTTTGTGCTGTAGCCTTTCACAACAGTGTTGTTATCGTTAACTAAAACTAAAACCACTAAAAATAGTTTTTTGATCATTGAATTAAAGCTGAAATAAAATGAAATATAAATATTAAACTTAAAAAATGTAAATGAATATTGGAAATGTTAACTTGGCAACTAACGGAAATTAGTTTAAATTGAAGTACTAAAATTATTACATTTAAAACTAAAATAACATTTTAGATAAATATAATAAAAAACTTATAAATGACAAAAGCACAGAATAAACTTACTAAAAAATTAACTAAAATTAAAATGAAAACCAAAAATATAAAAATAAAAGCTAATTTAAAATATATATATAAAAAAAAAAACTATATTTAAATAATGAAATGAGACTGCATCATGGCTGGAAACAAACAGCTCGGCCAAACAGTGTCCAGGATCAGAACTTTATCTTTTAAAATATATTTTTTTAACATGATTATGTTGTCTTCATAACAAAATATTCTGTCCTTTTGTCTGACTAAACTTATGTGCTGTCTGGGAAATGCCCTGCATACACACACACATACACACACACACACACACACACACACACACACAGACACACACAGACACACACACAGTCTGACTCAGACACGATTAGTCATTTTAAGAGCATCTGAATATATTTCTCTCTCTCTCTCTCTCTCTCTCTCTCTCTCTCTCTCTCTCTCTCTCTCTGTGTGTATTGGTTTGGATGTGTGCATAAATAAGTGTATCTATGTGTTTTGTTCAGTTTGGTTGAGTTAGTCAGTCAGGCAGACTGTTCAATGTTTCGTCTAGACACCACTGCCTCATTCACTTGTTTTTTTTATTGATTATTTCATAGATTAAAACTTTTTGACAGTGTTTTTGTCCAAGAGAGTGAGCAGACACAATTACATCTCTGGAAAAACCACCAAACAGGGAAACTCGTACACAGAGGAACATTTTATAGCTCAGGAGGTTTATGTGTTCGCACTCGCAGTTATGTTTCATTGAAATATCAACTTAGTTTCAGAGTTTTCTCCCCCTAAAATTCTAATGCTTAAGAGAAATAAAAATTATATAAATACATATATATATTTTTTTAATTTAAGTATTGTGCCTCAGATCATTTGGTTTTGGAAAGAATTGAATGAGAAATGTTTATATTGAAATCTATAGGCCTATAACATTTGGTTGAAAATGTTGGCAAATCAAAGCACAGTAAGAGAAAGACATAAAAGTCCAATTCTCAGGGGAAAAATAAGTTTCCATTAGCTTTCTATTTAATCTCACCGCTAAACAGTAAAGACACTTAAAGCTTATCATTTGTGACTTATTGTGCTTATCTTTAGTAGTGCCCATTTAACCATTATTTAAACCATTTAAAGTCCCCATGAAATCAAAATTGACCCTATTTACTTTGTTAGCGCATATTACTATTCTTGTGGTGAACAATTATTCCGTGCAAGTAAATATAAAAAAAAAATTGTCTTTTACCATGGTAATCTTTAATCAAAATCTGAAAAGTTTCTTCCGGTCTGGAATGGCGTCTTTTTCTGATGATGTAGGTTTGACGGCTTGGTTTGAAAACGCTTAACCACTCCCCTCAAACCGTTAGTCTGCTATGAGCGAGAGATTGAGAGGAGGAGCGCTAAGTAAAACCCTGCCCTCTGTTCAATATTCCGTTTCACTTGGAAATACGTCACAACACTGGAGAAAAGTCGTTTGCAACTTCCGGTTCACGGGGACTTTAAATCACATTTTACCATTTAAATCCATTTCACAGAATTCTTCACACTTTCCCCCCAAAACAAATGCAGAAAATGCCTGTGGATTGATGACTGAAAGAATAAATATATATTTAACGTATATATCTCATCTGTAGCATTTGAGTGGGAGAGAGAGAAATCCCCATTTCCTGTTGACACAGGTGTGTGGTAACGTCTCTGTGTTCTCATACAACAGTTTGGTTCTTTCTTGTGTTAATTTTGGTAGGGTTACCTTGGCGATGGGACTTTCCCACCCTAAACAAAGTGTTTTGTTAGCGTCTAAATCCAGCACGCTGACCATGGGCGGCACTGAACCTCTGTCTGATCTACTTATGAAGACGAGTGTGAGGATAGAGGGAGGCAGATCTGATGGAGGGACGAGTGGGAGGAGAGAGAGAGAGAAGGTTGTGAAAATATACGAAGGAAGGTTTAGGTTAGTGAACCATATCTGCAGGTACAAGACTGACTGACTACCCAGCAGGCACAACAGATGTTTCCTCTTTATATCTACAGACCGGTGAAGCACAAACACACACACGAACAGACACAAAGTCTAGCACTGCACAGACACAGACACAGAGCAGGCTCTGATAATGCACAAGTGCCACAACATACCGCCCATGCTTTCACTAACAGGTAATGCCCTGCCATGAAACTCACACTTACCGGTATAACTTTCTCTCGGACACTAAGTTTAGAGTTTAAATTAGTCCACCACATGTATTATGCCTGTGAATGGAGTCGGTCTTACCTCAAACATAAACATGCTAAAGTAAGAGCTGACGAACTGAAGCTGTGTGGTCTGTTATCATGGTGCAGGTATGACCGCGCTCTCTGACCTTATTTAGAAGAACCCAGTTGCGCTGAGCAAGATTAGCTCAAAATACACTCACATACTCTCATGTGAAGGCCAGACACACCTCATGAATTCTCAAAGTCGCCCTTGCTCAAGCACACACACACTAACATGCGTGTATTCCTCGCTATGCATTCCTTCTCTTAGCACATCAATGTTAACACTTTTATCACTCATATGAACCTGCAGTCAAGCGAAGTGTACATTAGCAATGTGTTTGTGTTTGACATGTACTCTTCTTCGATGAATATAGACAGCCTGCTGCGGCTAATTAGCTTTTTAGCATTGGCCGGATAATGATGCACTTGTGAAGTGACGCTCTTAGCAGGACAAGTGGCGCCACCACCATTCATGACATGTGTGTGCTGACTCCCAGAGGGCAGGAAGTGGGAAGGAAAGAATGGGAAAGCAAGGAGAATGAGATGTAGGAGTGTGAATATTATGTACTTTCAGTTAAGTTGCAATGCATCTGTAGCCTAGGTTGTGCCATGGTGCTCTTGCAGGAAACAGGTTTAAATATATACCACTTTGACTTGATGTTCTTTCCATAGGGATGCACCCTATTGGTAGTCAGCTTGTAGTCAGTATTGGAGATTTAATTTTAGACTCTTGTTTCAACCTGTTTTTGTTTTTTGATGACTTTTTCTGTCTTGAAGTTCTAACTTGAAGGATGGTTTAAGTACGCTGCCCAGTTAAGAGCACATATACCACATAAACATAAGATAGGCTAGACATAAATAGTCTTGTAACTTAGTGTATTTATTATATATTATTTATTTATTATATATTTATAATATATCATATTTATATAAATATGATAAAATATTATTAAAATATTTTCTAAATATCAATTTTTATATTTTAGAGTGCAACTATAATTTGCAACAGTAATATATTTCTGACAAATATCTGACTGACCAAAAAAAAAAAAAAGTATTTTAGCCTGAAACTCCTTGAACTCTACTTTCCACTTTTTTGTTTTTCATTTCAGAAAGCAAACAATTTTTCATATTTTTCCATACTAAATTAAGTAGTTGATCCTTCACATTACTGATTTTAATTTATTTATAGCCAAAATATTAGTAATTTTTCTTACTTTTTTATTTTTAGATATTTTAGAAATTTATCAGGCTGTGACATGAAATTAATTATCAGCTTATTGATCTCAGCCAGAATTTTTATATCGGTGCATCCATATTTTTCCCATCTCTCTTCCTCTCTGACATCAGGAACGGAGACGCACATCACATGAATTCTAAATGCTTTACAAATGGGGCCATGCTGTGTTCCATCTGCTTCTTTTGCCTCGATGACATCTCCTAGGGAACAGGTCGCCCCCTACAGCCCAGAGCAGAGTGTGCAGCCCAAAGCCCAACCTCTGAAAACAGAGAACAGAAACATAATGATACAGGCCGCATGTGGAATCCGAGTCTTTCTCTGGAGTGGGTTTGCACACTCCCCAGACGCACAGAGATGTGTGCGGTGACAGGCTTTTGTTTGATGTAATGGCTCTGTCTTGTTGTGGTTAAAGTGCGAGAGAAAAGAATGCTGGGTGGGGATGTGGTTTGAAGACTGTGACACACTGTGTGTGTATGCCAGTGAAAAAAAAAAGAGTTTGTGTGTAATAAAGGATTGCCATTCAGTCAGAACATGCATGGTCCAGAAGGGTTTACTGCACTTTTCTAGTTCTGCTTTGTTATTTTTCAGTTTTCAAAAAGAAAAACAGAAAAGTGTGTGTTTGTGTATATTGAAGCTTTGGTTTATATATAGGTCAGCGAAGGGTTTGTCTTCATTCCTCCAATGCTGATGTATGGATACATTCTTCACACTATGACAAATCCAGCTATGCGTTGTACAGTTATTAGAGCTGCATTACAAATGTTACAGTTAATGACAGGAACATCCATCAGGATCCATTCACTCAGCAGGTTTGATTTCCCATCATCCTCTACACAGGTACTCGTATTACAAAATGGCTTGTACAGGGCTAACTAGATTTTCGCTATGGGGTTCTTAAAGAGTTCTGAGTGGTTGCTAAGGTGTTGCTATGCGCAGTCGCAGTGAGGTTTCTAAAGTTTTTCAATGTGGATTCTAGGGTGCTCTAGGTGTTTGCTATGGGGTTGCTATGCATTTACTAGTGTGTTTTGGTGGGTGCTAAGATGTTACTATGCAGTTAAGACGTTCCTATGCAGTTGATAGAGTTTACTCAGTGGGTGCTCAGGCATTGCTAGGTGGTTGTGATCCCGATCTGAACTCTGATTTGTGATGCTGTCTGAATAATAATGAAAGCGTGTTCATTCGTTGGCCAGAGGAGAACTGCCCCCCCCCCCCCCCCCCCCCCCCCCCCGACTGAGCCTGGTTTCTCCTAAGGTTTTTTTCTCCATTATGTCACATGATAAAGTTTGGGTTCCTTGCCAATGTTGCCTCTGGCTTGCTTACTTGGGGACACTTAATATTCAACAATATTATTGATCTGACTTTACTGAACTGAAATGAGCTGGACGACGACATAACTGTTTTCTACAGAACTGCTTCATAGATGAAATGAACTAATTTAGTAATGGATGATCTTTACAATGCTGAATCAACACTGAACTGATCCTGGAACAACATTTCAATCAACCAATCAGATTTGAGGGACAAGTTAAAAGTTTATGTCAAGTTTAGGCTAACAACCAGGGTTAGGTGCTTCTACATGGGTGTTATTCACCTATTAGGGGTAGGGAAAGGGTTAGGGCTAAATTTTCAGATAGCAATGTTGTTCCAGGGTCAACTAAATATGTTGATCCAGGGACTTGTCTTGGCAAAATCACAGTGACTGTTCTTGGTGGGTGCTAAGGCGTTCCTAAGGTGCTATGGGGTTGGTAGGATGTTCTAGGTGGTTCCTAAGGCATTGCTATGCAGTTACTAGGGTGTTCTTGGTTGGGGCTCACTGCTCAGGCATTGCAAATGTGTTCTCTGTGGTAGCATGAGGTTGCTAGAGTGTTCTTGGTTGGGTGCTAAAGTGTTGTAAGGGTGTTCTGGGTGGGTTCTAGTGGGTTGCTTTTTGCCCCAAATCAGATCTCAGTACATGAATGGGATTTTTTTCCATCACCCTGTTTTTATGCACATTTTGAAGTATCGCATCAGAAACGATTGATGGAAACACAAAATGAAAAAAAAAATCCCTTAATTCGCAAAAAAAGTGTTTACGCTCGCTTGATGTGGTTTTTGACTTGTGAGAAAAAGAGTTAATGAAAATAATGGGAGATGGAAATGCATTCGTCGAATAAATTCTGATGTAGCAAACATTAAACCCATGTGACTAACCGGCTGTTTCCGCTTATGGTGTTTTATTTACTGTTGGTTACTAGGTTACCAATACCACAGTCATCCGCTCGAAAAACCTAATTTGCTTTTTTTTTTTTTTTCTTCTCCAAACTTTGAAAATATTTGCTTCATGTTTGGGTGGAAACCCAGCTATTGTCTGTCAAATCAAACAAAGTAACAGCACACCTATCCTCATCAAAATGATGATTTGAGGAATAATTTAAGTTCTAGTCTAGTTGCGCACCAAAGTTTAATACTTATAGGTTTGTTTAAATCGCTAAAGCTATGTGAGCAACAGTAACATGCACCACTAATTAGTCTTTGCAGTTGAAAAGCAACAGTGCAGCATGTTCCTGTTGTAATGAAGGTTTTAAAAAAAAAAAAAAGCCGACACAGCGATCTGTCGTTATGGTCCAGCCACTGAGGGAGAGTGTTATGATTGGACATTCCACGCATATCTTCTCTCACCGGGGTTGGAGGAGCGAACTAGAAGCTCTCTCACTCCTGGACGAACAAACGAGTGAAAAAACCCAGCTATCCATTCTTACTGTAGCCTCCTTCTAAAACAAACAGCCATTCTCTCGCCGCAAAGATAGCTTTGGGAAAAAAAACACGTTCATAAGCCCTAAAGGCAACTGTGTTTGCAATGGAAACTCAATTATAGGCCATTAAGGTTGTTTTTTTTTTGTAGAGATCATCCAGCTCGTGTTGTCATATGTTGGTTCGGGCAGAATTACAGGTATACAACAAGTTACTTTCCATACAAAGCTCAGGACTTTGGGAGGTAAACGTGGCTGTTGCTGTGAAGAGGAAAGCATGCTGTAATTTACTGCTCTTGTGCCCCCCTCAAGATCCCTTCATTGGTGATAAATCCCATGAACAGAATCCTGACCAAGGTATCAGTGTGCCCCAGTGATTATTTTCTTACACCACAGGCCACAATGATTAATATGCTCTGCAGAGAGTGTTCCAGGAGAGAGACACTCATGAAAGATTTAACGCAATGTTTGTTCTCTTAGCACATTTGATTCTTACTGGCTAATTCTATGTATCTTCTCAGAGTGGCAAACTATACAAAGGTCAGATAATTTATGTTTTCATTCATGTACCATATCGTTGTTAGATTTTAGAGATCGGTATCAGTTGTTATAGTATAAATACCATCCTAAATGTGGGGTTGGTAAGATTTATATATATATATATATATATATATATATATATATATATATATATATATATATATATATATATATAATATCCCGTTTTTACATTTAGATTACCTTTGCACTCATCTTACACTACCTTAAAGTTAATCTTTAAAACCATTTGAATTTAGTAACACTGTAAAATGTAATCATTTGCAAATATAAAAAATGTATATCCATTTTCATACTGTACATTATGATATTTTGATGCCTAAATTCACTTGTATCATTTAAAATGACAGATTTTTAGATATTAATATTAATAATATTAATCGCTAGATTTGTTCATTTTGAACCAGCAACATGTCTTATTTGTGTAAATCACACCATGCTTGTGCTTGAATAACCTCTACATAGAGATTGAGAGGGCAAGTAGCAGATGAGAATGTTGTAAGTGGCAAAGACTCATGGGAAACCTGCAGCTCACCTTCCTAAATGACAAATCAATAACTCTTGTCTGCCTCAAAGTCTCATCTGTCTTTTATCTGAGCTGAAGTTTAGAAAGTAGAAAGTTCAATTCATTATTTAAAGTCTCTATTTTTGATGTACTGTACTGCTAACAAGCAGTTGACCTCTACCCAGGTGAGTCAGGTTGTGTATGTGTACTCATTTAGGGAACTCTTTAATGGGCATTTATCTGTGTGCCTTGACAGATATCACTGCAGTGCCCTATTAAGTGGTCTCGAACATGTTTGCTTCGGAGAATCACCTGGAGTTCTGGGAATACAGGCTTTATCATGCAGGTAGCCTACAGAGTAGCAGATTGGAGTCCAGTTTTTGCCCAGTCAACATATCACCTCACTAGGTTGATTGTAAAATCCATAGTTGAGGCCTAGCTGGAAAACTGATTGACCTGTAGGAATGTAGACTCATTAGGCTAATGGTTTCATAGGCTGACTTGACATATTCATAGTGCTGTGCATGCCGGCAACACATGCAAAGACCATTGAATGTTTCGGTGGAATGTCAATGTTTGTATTTGGACAAGTGTATGTGATATATTGAGAAATACTGTAGGAAGTACATTTAGCAAGCATTTATATAACTGAGTAATAGTAGAGCCTTGGCCTGGTGGTTAGCGCACATGCTAAAAATACAATGAGCTGTAGTTCAGTATCCCTTTCCATCATCATTTCCTGTTTTTTCCCTATTACAGGGTTTTAAAAAATATGTATATCACCTTGTGAGGAACCTTCTTCCTAAAATATTATGGCAGTTGTATATTTTAATGTGTACAATCCAAATACACTACAAGTTTTGAAAGAAGTCTCTTATGCTCACCAAGGCTGCATTTATTTGATCAAAAATACAGGGGACACTGACCTCTAACCTCTCTACTTAAGGTACAGATGTTGAATGTTTTATGCTGTTTTTTTATTTAGGACAGTTTGTTCTTCCCGTGCCTTCACACCGTTTTAGTTTACAGCTCCAGCATAATGTGAGCTATTCCTTTCTCGGTAAACCGTTTGTTTAGTCACTTTTCCTGTGTGTACCTCCTGAAGGCTGTAATGAAATCTCTCATGTGGAACGGCGGAACAAGGCTCGTGGCTGTTTGTCACGGATCATTCACAGTGAGCTCACACACTCTCTGCTGTCCCTTTACTTCTGTCTTCTGCTGACTAGCCACACCGTTTGCTTCCCTTGGCTGAACAGCCTGATGGGATTGGTAGCATCTCCTTCACAGTACACCGAATTGACTGTTGTGGTGATCCGTGCATCACTCGGATAGGTTTGACAGAACTTGTGGCTAGTGAGCGATGGGACTATCTTTATGATTGTGATTTTTTTTCTTTTCATTTCGCTATAGACAGCAGTTTTCAATCACGGCACATGTCGAGACTCTACTTTCAGGTACATACATAGACATGCCACAGGTCTTTGCTGTGATCCATGACCTTAAAACCAAAGATGGAGTGTGAGATAGAGAGAAAGAAAGAGGTTAAGAGGTTTGTACATGCCCAGAACAGGTGGAGAATGAAAGTACAGGCCAGAGAAATAAAAGAAGATTGAGAGTGTGAGAGGAAGAGAGAGAGAGAGAGAGAGAGAGAGAGTTGGTTAAAGAGTGCAACAAAAAGCACAAAATCAGCTGAATGTAAATGTGCCAGATAAGCCCGGTAGAAGAGATATTGTGTGTGTGTGTGTGTGTGTGTGTGTGTGTGTGTGCGTGTGTGCATGTGTGTGTGCGTGTGTGTGTGTGTGTGTGAGAGAGAGAATCTACGGCCAGCCCCTCTGCTGACTTTGCTCCTCTCAAAGGAAAATTGATTTGGCCAGAGAGAGGTACTTAGATGAGTGGAAAAGAAGAATGACAGAGAGCGAGAACGGCGAGAGAAATGGAGAGAGAGAGAGAGGAGGAGGATGGAGAAGAAGGCTCTTCTACACACCTATTTCTTTCCCTGCAAAAAGTACACACCTGCTGTGCATGGTCAACAATGATTCACATATATTACCTTGATAATTACTCCCAGTCTTTAGTGTCATGTACATTTAATGCGTAAATATCTGTATTGGAAAATTTGCTTTTTTTTACCAATCAAAGAGATAGATCACCCAAAAATTTGTCCATAATTGACTTACCTTCACGTTACTCCAAAGACTTACTTTCTTCTTTGAAATATAAAAGAAGATATCTTGAAGAATGCTTCAAATGTTTGGACCCCATTGACCATGGACACAAATTATTATTTTTTTCCGAAATATCTTCTTTTGTTCCTCAAAAGAAAGACTGACATAAGGGTTAGTAAATGATGACAATTTTCAGAATAACAGTAATACAGATTCCTCAGGTGGCCACAAACTCTTCATCCGAAACACATAGAAGTGCTGGATTTTTCCTGTCACTGTGTGTGAAACTGTCTTTCTTTTAGCTGAATTTATAAATCTGAGCATCTAACCTCCTCTTGATTTATGCTTGCTCCATTAGAGGCCTTGTCCTGCCAGCACTTACCTTTAACGAATGAGAACTTGTTGGGCGAGCTTACCACTCCGTCATCCGCTGTTTTAATAGAATGTCAAATCACACTTAGCCTAGCATGCAAACACATACATTACTAATTAAGGTCGTCTGGCCCGTTACAGAAAATCAATGGTGTTTTAGCTCGATCTCTCTTTCTTTTTTCTGTGCTGCTGAAATGGAGGTCAACCAGTCCCTCCTCTTTGTCAAAAAAGTAAACAGGCATTTAAACGTTACAAAAGGCCTTTTTTTCCGATTGCACACCAATAAAAAAACATGTTTCTTGTGTTGTATGGTAAATGTTCTCACTATTATAGCACCTTGATCGTCATTTCACGTTTGAGATGATATGATTACAGTGTCTGGCCATGTCCACACTGAACCGTTTGGCCACAAATGGTTTTAACACAAGCCATTCTGATTTATTGATTCAATCTCGAGTGATTCTTTGTCTTGTTTCATTGGCTCACTGAAAGACACAGGAACTGCTCCACTACTATTTGGTATTTAATTGAATTATTCCCTTAAGTACACTTCATCTCTCTACATCTCTTCAGTCATCTCTCCCGCTTCAACAATGGGCTTCATCTGAGCTGCTGTGTCTCTCTTTAATATTGTCTGGCTCTATCTTGTAGTCATTTATACCAACAGCGTCTTTCCAAATCTTGAGGGTTTCATCAACCCTTTTGTGGTTTGCAAGCATTTGCAGGCTCCATGTGTTAGCATTCTCTTTAAGTGTTGTGTTTTCTCTGTCTCTGCAGTGAGTAACTACAGTCATGTGCTGGAGGGCCAGTCAGACTCAGATGATGAAGATAAGCTTCACATTGTGGAGGAGGAAGGGAGTCTCCTGGACGGGGCTGACTGTGACAGCGTGGCCCCTGACGATGACCCCAATGGGGCCGCCGACCCGGACGGCAGATGGGATGATGGTAAGCCTGCCTCATTGAGACATATCGTTATCAAGAACTCTCTGTATATTGAGTCTCATTTTGGGTTCATCTGATCCTGATCAGCCAAGTTTCTCAAGGAGTGTTTACATAGGACATGTTCAAAAACAGCTAGATGTAACAGAACGCAGGTGTTTCAAGTGCATATTTTAAAAGTTAGACTATTTTTAAATTGACATGCTGTTTCAAAATGGCAAAGCTTGTGACAGGATGCTCCAAAAACAGTGCTAGACGTGCTAGACGTGATGCAACAGCCAAAGACGTCTGTCTGAATGTATATGGCTGTAGCTGCGGGGCTTTTCCGTGAGGGTTTGCTATGTAAACTGTCTAAAAGCTTACTGTCATCACACAAATTAAAGCATTTATAAAAAATATGATAAATACTGAGAAAATCTAACGGGGGAATAAAATAAAGACTATAGATATGCAAAGACGATTACTTATCTATATGGCAGAATACGTCCCACCTTCTAAATGAAAGAGCCAATCACTTCCCATGTAAACTTGAGACGCTCGCTTTAGGACTGCACATGCACATTGCCTGGTTTAGCCTGAAAAATAAGATTTAAAAAACACTATTTGAACATAAGAAGCAACATTTATGTGACAATTCATGTCAGATTTTGTTGTTGATTTAAAATATGTTATTTAAATGTGAGTTCGGCAATCAGTTTTTGAGATTTCAGTATTCCCCCATTCAAATAGATAGGACTTGGCATTGCAAATATGGCCTCTGAGTGAACAGACTTTCCTTGAAAGTGACTTTGGTAAAATATTCATCTTATTATCACATAAGACTAAAAATTGTTTAAAAGAAATGGGAATTCGTTGGTCAAAGAATGTGGAAACCCTATAGATAAATTAGTTGACTTTACAAATTGACTAGTGAGTTGTTTCGCTAATAGTTAACCGTCATCAGCATCATCACATTCCAGGTTTTATGGTTTATTAAAGAGACATGAACTCTAATCTCTCTTAAGGTGCGGTCACATTTACCGTTGTTCAATTTTCGGAGGCAAAATCCAGTAATTTCAGTAGGAATCCATGCATCTGGAATTTCATGTGAAGGCAAAAGATTTTCCTACACAGATTTGGCAACGGATTTAACTTGCTGCATCAACTAACTGAAAGAAGCTTGGTTTGGTGACTTCTGCCTCGCTATTACTGGCAATGGAACCGCAATCTAAGACTAAAATAATAAAAAAAATCATGGGGAAAACATTAGTCAGAAATTGTGAATATCCTGTAGATAAACTATTTGACTTTTCAAATTGACTAGTCAGTTAACAACAGCTTCCAGTCGGTCATCATCAACATTATTACACTTACACAAACGTTATTTTAAGGGTACGTGAACTGTAATCTCCTTTAGAGACAAAATTCAAAACCATTCTTTTGTTGCCTTTCAAGCACAGGTATTTTCTTCAGAAAATGTAGACCTAGTTTTTATTGTGATGCTGAAATCTTGGCTCTATCTAGATAATGATCTATCTTGATAGAGGGTGACTGGGATACAATAGAGCTCTTTTCTCTTTTTACGAAAGGCATTTCTCCTGTTCTTGGGTTAATATGTATTGCCTGCAGTGTGGGGATTGTTTATGCTGGAAAAGGTGAACACAAAGTCTGTAGTGTGTGAGCTACCAGCATGCTATTGTGCATTAAGTTTAGTGTTGCGGGACGCAGGCATCATGGCAGGTAATATACCGCTGCTATAACCACAGCAACTGCTTGCACAGCAGCCTCGCATTCAGTTTTTTTCATTCAGTACATTTTCTCTCCACTCTGTATTTGTAGGTTTGCTCCAGAAATTCATAGTTCTCTGTCATTTTAATTTCTGCCAGTATCCATTCATTCATTCATTCCTCTCTCCCGGCTTCTCTGTCAGTTCTCTGCAGGATGAAGCTTCAGTGAAGGAGAAAGTCATTGTTTTTGGCAGAGCTCTCCAAACATTAAACACTTCACAGAAACCTGAGTTAAGAGAAAGGGACTACACTCTCGCTCTCTCTCTCTCTCTCTCTTGAATGTTTCTTTTTACCTCCATACCACCTTCATCTCTTTGTAGTCTTTCTTTGTCCGTCTGTTGCTTCTTTGTTGTATGTAAAGTGTTCTTTCAATAAAGTGTTGTTGTAAGTCTCTAATGTTTTCCCAGAATTCTTTGCGTGTTCTTCCTTTTAACATGTTACAGCACAGGATCCAAGCACCTGTTGCACCTTTTCTCCTTCATTTCATAGCTTTAGCCTCTCCATTGCCAATAGCTCAGCTGCAGAAAGAGGCCCAGATATACGAGCCATTAGGAAGCGTGTCACATCGAGAAATTGGTCTGCCGAGATGTAATGTGCATTGTTCTCTTTTCTCAGATGTCGTGTTTGAGTTATATACACTTCTCTGCCTAAGCTTCCCATCATTCATAGAGCTCCGGGCTATAAAACAGCCACTAGCCATAATGGTTCAGGACTATCAGTCCAACTCTCACTCTCCATTCCAGGCTATCCCACACCTTTCATTATTTTCTTTTTTCTTTCTTTTTTATCTTGGCAGCGATCTCTATTTTAGAGTACCACCTAGTTTAGAGACAGTACGGCAGACTCTCTGTGGTCTCTCTGTCTGTGTTTGTTTTAAGGCTGCAATTCTTGTGCGCCCCTCTACCTCAACCTCCGCTTTTACTTTCCCTCCGTCCGTGCTATACTTCTCTGCACTTCATTCTTCACGATCAGATGACTGGCCGCTCGCTCACTGTCAGCTCTCATGTTCTCTGAGATGAAAAGGCTCCCCTCGCAGTCATTTATGGGGAAATACTCTGTAAACCAATACATGATTACTATCGCATGGATAGTGACGCTGCATATCCAATTTTATATGTCATACCGCTATATTATTTAACCACACATTTTTTGAACAGGCATTAGGAATCAGCCATTTACGTAATGTGGTGTGCATAGGCACCTAGCATAATGGAACAAGGAACATGGTGGATGGGCTTACCTCATTTTTGACTAGGTTTTAAAGTGCCTGAGCATATGGTGATGGAGTAATTGGTCACTGGGGAATGTGCTGTAAGTGCCTTACTCATAATGGAAATCCCACCAGAACTTTAATCAGGAAAAGTGAAGCTGGTGAATTCTGGGAAATGTAGTGCTTGCTGCTCGTCTGCGCTGAGAGGCACACAATAAGAATCAGAATCACAGATGAATCTGGTGTCCTGTTCATGTTATATATATATGACCCTGGACCACAAAACCAGTCACATGGGTCAAGTTTTTAGATTTATACACCCCATGAAAGCTGAATAAATAAGCTTTCCATTGATGTATGGTTTGTTATGATATGATTTTGATATATTGATATATGATATTTGGCAGAGATACAACTATTTGAAAATCTGAGGGTGCAAAAAAATCAAAACATTGAGAAAATCGCCTTTAAAGTTGTTCATTTATGTTCACAATTGCGCTGCATTCACTCACAAAAATACATGTTTTGTATATTTACGGTAGGAAATTTACTAAATATCTTCATGGAACATGATCTTAGCCTAATGATTATTGGCATAAAAGAAAAATCAATAATTCAATAATTTAAATTTAAACTGTCCTCAAACTTTTGAATTGTCTCTATATACATATATATCAAGGCAAATAGATCAGAATTATTCAGTATTATCATTATTTTGTAATATATAATATTCATTGTTCCAATTCTGAGTCATTTTGATCTCTTTGCCCTTATAATTAATCAATGTAGCCTACAATTCATAACCTCCACCTATTTACTTCTGATGGACATTCCAGGTTAGAGTGTATTATGTGCATCAGTTTAGGAGTGTTGTCTGTTCAAAGCAGTATCTGATACAGGCTTCATTAAAAGGGTCATGTGAACAACCTCACAGAAAAATCAGATTTGAGCAGAAAATCAGATTTGGTTCACATTCAGCTGCGGTGAGAACCAACCGTAACTGTTTAGTGGGTTTTATGGATATTGGAACTATGTTCACACAGTACCTCACAAGATTTTATGCACAATTTTCTTTAGTTTCTCAGGTTAACCGTCCCAAGTTAAAGTAAATCTATGAACTGGGTGAGCTTTGACACTCATGTGACTAGTGCATCATTCTCAAATCAAACCAAGCCCATCACAGAGCACTCATGCACTTTATCTGACCTTCAACCTTAATGTGTTTCACAAGGTCAGGATGTCAATATATAATCATAAGTGCATGTATTGTACTGTACGTGTGTTAGCTACTTCACTGAGCTTAGACTACAGCACATATCTTTTCTGTTTTAGCTTGTTGTACAATCACAAGATAATCTCTGCCTGCCTTTGTGAACAGTTTATTATTGTATGACCTGAGGGGATATTGTCCCTCACAAGATGTCACAGGACTTTTATTAATGTGGTGTAATAAAGTGATAACCTAGATTGTGAATGTTTCTTGGAAATTGTGTAATGTGAAAGATCTGAGTGCAGAATGAGGAAGGACACTCGTCCAGCCTCACTAACATTCATGTCTATCTCTGGCCCACTTATAATGTGAGATTGTCACAGCTACAGTAGTGTTGTGATGTCATGACAACAGCATGCTGTAATGGCTGGCAAAGCTTGGAGCAAGAGCTCTTGTAATCATCTGTTTTTTTACTAGCAGAACATCTCACACCCAGATTTCAACACGATTTAAACCTCTCAGGAACGTTTGGGAGGGACCTACTGAAACATTTGCCATTGAAATCACTTGAGATCATGATAGAGTTTATCTTTTTCAGTGTGTTCATGGGTTTTTCTGTCTGCAAATGTCAAGAGCATAGTTTAAATGAATATGCAGATGAATCTACAACATTTGCGTAGTGTTCTGTTACTCTTCTATTCTAGTGCCTACTTACATGATGATGGGCAGTGTTACTCAGCAAAATTACTGACAAATATGTTAGTCAGGGTGTGATTTTATCAACGATAACAAAGATGAGACGAAAATAACAAAAATATTATGAGAGAATAATAACACTGCAAGATATTAACAATTTAAAATGTTTTTAGATTTATTTATAGATTTACAAATGTTGGATACATGCAATAAATTAATAAATGTTTCTACTTCTGTAGATTAACGTAAACTAAAGTCATGCCATTTCAGTCAGAGTAAAATGAAATAAAAAGAATAATTAATTATATTTATAATTAAAAAATATATTATTATTAAAATAATATTAACAATTAAAAATAAATTATTATATGAACTGATAATAATAATAAATATTGTCAATTTAATATACATTTATATTATAATAAATAACTGTAAAATAAAAAAATAATGACAGGATATGTCTTCTTTGTATAGAACCAAGGACGTCCTTCTATACCGTGGTGAGAAAATCCTACTTGTCAGACAAATAAACAGTGTCTGTGTGAATCAGCGTCCTTTATGGAGACATCACTGCTGACAAGGGTAGAGTGCACTACAGAAAGAGCTGCTGAAAAACAGAGTGAGAACAAGCAAAAGAACACTGACATAAACAAAAAAAAAAAGCTTTCTTCATTTAGTTTTTCTCCCTCACATATTGCAGGATCTCTTAAATCGTTCCGACACACAAATGCACAAATGTCCTCAGGTGTTTCCGAATGTTGTTTTGACTCGCTAGCAAATGCCATTAGTTGTAATTGCTGACATTGCGGACTCATTTTCAGTATACGCATGAGAGAGCGCATAGCTAAGGCACAGAACAGTGTGCCGCCCGGGGGCTCAGTTTCTCCCGAAGCCTTCGCTTGTTCATTTGCAATCGTTAGTTGAACCAATCTTTCGTTTGTGAGCAAAAGAGAATGAGAGTACATTTCTCAAATTAAAGAAGCTCATTTAATGGGGACGTTGAGCTCAGATTGTGCATTAAGCCCGAAATTGAATTAGCTGCACCAGAGTCATTACTTTTTCATTTGCTTTTAATAGGTAAATGTGCATTCGAGGACTAATATGTGTTTTTGTGGGTGTACATACCCACGTACATGAATCTATGTATCTAAAGCTCATATCCACTCAAACTCCACTAAGTATTTAGCTAATGTACTGTTTAATAGTGAGTCACCACTAAGTATTTTGGCTGTTGCTCTGATTCAAATTATTCATCCTTCATATTTTTATCGTGCACTGGGCCATATCATACAAGTGTTTACTCTGTCCACAGACACAGCAGTGAGTAAGTGTGTATTTGCATGTGTTGCAGTGAAAGAGGAGTGCGTGTCAGACGAGGATGAGAGGAGCAGAGATGCTTTGGTTGAGGAGATGCTCCAGCAAGGAGACACGGCCGTCATCTACCCCGAGGCTCCAGACGACGAACCGCGTCAGGGCACACCAGAAACCAGTGGACATGATGAAAATGGTAGACATACACGCATCACGCACATTGTAAATATCACTCATGATGAACACAAATACAGATGCAGGAGCAAGTGTGTGAAATTCAAGTAATATGAACTTAGATTTGCCATTTTGGTTTGTGAGATGTTTTTAAAGCATGTGTGACAGCAGAGATTGCTTCTTGTGAATAGCAAATCTCTTTTTACTTATGTTTAATCAATCTATTTTTGTTGATCTATTTTTGTTCCATCAAATTGTATAGCCAATTTATGCAGGAGCCTGTTAAACCTGAGGGTTCACACATACGTTTTCCTTAAACTGTTTAGTACATGTCTTTCAAATCTCATACATGGAGACAGACACAATAGCCACACTTCTCATTGACCATAGACCACTAATGAGTCTGAAATGATTTTTGTTACACCTGCAACACCTGTGCAAATCTCCCATACCTGAGCAACTTTCTCACGTCCCTGTTGCTGTGTTTGTGTGTGAGAGAACGTTTCACCTGACCGGAGGGAGAAGTTTAATAGGTTACCTGTTAACAGGTAATATGTTACCTGTGTGAGAGCTAGACAGGAACCCGTCCAGGTGTTTTCTGCTCATTTTTCCATTTGACATTTGATTATTTTGACCAAGATATGTTAATGATGGTTAAAACTATAAAAATCTTTCCTTAAATTTAGAAATTTGGTTTGAGAAATATAAAGACAGTGGTGTATCCGAATTTGAATGCAGCATAATGGCATTGCAATTAAACAAATTAATGTCTTAATAAATTATACTATATTAGTTTAATTTACCAGAGTGCCCTGCACTCAAGTGACAAAGATTTGGAATCCGTGGCTTTATTATTTTGTTAAAATGTAACAGGCTTCACCAGCATATTGTTCCTTTTTTTTATGGAATCCATTGTTCATCCATGTAATTATTTGCTTACCTAGCTGCCAATCCTTGTTCTTTTCATTTTGGCTGCTGTTCTTTAACTCTTCATGCTGGAGATATTTCAGAATGGGAAGTGTCACACATTAAAGATCTTCCCTAACTCTCATATGCTCATTCGTCAGTGCATTGATCCATGTCTATACACACACACTGCACAGATAAATGATCTATGCCAGAAATCCATGCAACTGGATTCCTTTCTATTACATCAGTTTACTTGCACACCTCTTCAGACATATTTGAACAACGTAGTAAATAATTGTATGCAAATTTCCAGATATTTGCAACTACTGATAGAGAACATATTTTTCCCCCATGTTTCAAATGTATAATTTTGAAGAAACAAAAAGAAGAAAAAGATAAAAGAGGGAGGCATAGAAAATTACGATAAATACACACATGAACTTTACTCATTTGTAATATATTCTCTTTTCTCTCTCTCTCTCTCTCACTTTCAGGCACGCCAGACTCATTTTCTCAGCTTCTCACCTGTCCGTATTGCTCTCGAGGCTACAAGCGTTACACTTCACTGAAGGAGCACATTAAATACAGACACGAGAAGAGCGAGGACAACTTCAGCTGCTCTCTCTGTAGCTACACCTTTGCCTACCGAACACAGCTGGACAGACACATGACCGCACACAAAGCTGGCCGAGAACAGGTATTCTGTCCTTAATCTTTAATGTTTGTGAGCAATGTGATTTAATGGCATCTTTTGGTTAACTGTGTTAAATCTAAAGTGTTCAAAGTGGTTTCTGGGGCTGTTACAATTTTAGACTATTGTGTATTGTTGTGAAAGCCAAAGATTGAAATCCAGACTGAAAATGGTTGGATTTAACACATGGGTAACTCACAAGGCTTATATCACTCATGCGAGACCTATAGAAAAGTACTAAAAGCTGTAAAATGTAATAATTAATGTTGTCATTAAGCAATTCAAGCATATATTTCATATAGAGGCATGCTTTTCATGAGATTTTACACTTACAGATAAATGTATTTTGCAGTATTGTTCACCCAAGTATAACGCATTCTCTCTTACATTCTTTAGCGGCATGTTACTCAGTCAGGTGGAGGAGGGAATCGAAAGTTTAAATGCACTGAATGTGGCAAAGCCTTCAAGTACAAACACCACCTGAAAGAACACCTGCGCATCCACAGTGGTGAGGGCTGCCTAAAATCTGCTAGAGTAATTTGTGTGTGTGTTTGCAAGCATGCATATGTGTGTGCAATCATTCACATCTTTGTACAAATTTGTAGGGCAATTCAGCATTCAAGTACTTCAAAGAACTTTCAGTACTTACTGTCAAAGAGAGTTTGTCCTTTAAACATTGCGCACTGTTTTTATAGCCTTTACTGTTTGAACAAAAAAAAGCTTTTTCTGAGTTGTAATAGTTTATTTTTAGGACCACCATTGAGGTGACTTTTTTATTGTACTTGAATAGATTTCCCCTCCATTCTTTCGATCATCACAAATCTGAAACATACAATGGTGTCCTTAAAAGTAAAAGCAAGAGTTGAAGACCTTGTTATATGTGAAGTGTCACTTGTTTAATTTCTTTATTATGTGTGTTTTGTAGGAGAAAAGCCTTATGAATGCTCCAACTGCAAGAAGCGTTTCTCTCATTCCGGCTCCTACAGTTCCCACATCAGCAGTAAGAAGTGCATCAGCCTCATCTCAGTAAACGGGCGGCCACGACCTTCTCCCGCCACCGGGGCTGCCAAGACCCCGCAGTGCTCTTCCCCATCCCTGCCAACCTCTTCCCCTACAGCACGTGTCCAAGTCAGAGACAAACTGGACAACAGCAAACCCCTTCAGGAGCAGCTTCCCTTGACGCAGATCAAATCTGAGCCACTGGACTACGAGTACAAGCCTGTGGTGGTGGCCCCATCTGCTAGAGGAGTAAATGGCATGTTCCAGGGTGGGGCGGCAGCCCCTCTCCAGGGTGCCGTACAGGCTGTTGTGCTCCCAACAGTGGGTCTGGTATCCCCAATCAGCATCAACCTGGGGGACTTACAGAATGTGCTGAAGGTGGCAGTGGATGGCAACGTCATCAGGCAAGTGCTGGAAAGCACGCAAGCTAAAGGGCAGCAAGCAGGGACAGGAATCATTGGAGCAGGAGGGTTGGGAATTGCCCAAGCATCCCAGCAAGTCATCCAGGCCATTAGTCTTCCCATCTTGGATCAGGATGGCAATGCTAAGATTATCATCAACTACAGTCTAGACCCGTCACAGGCCCAAGCACTCCTTCAAAGTCCGAAGAAGGAACATTTGGGGTTGAACACGGAGGTCTGCAAGGCTCAGAAGCTGCCAGAAGACCTGACTGTGAAGACAAATAGGGACAAAACCACCATCACTGTGGATGAAAAGAGTATGTTACACAATGACACAACACTTAAGCACTGTGGTAAAGATGGACATAGGGTAAACGGGAAAAATCTTGATGGGAAGATGGACTTGGAGGAAGGACTGTGTCCTGGTCAGCCTCCTCTGAAGAATCTTCTCTCCTTGCTTAAGGCTTACTTTGCCTTAAACAATGAGCCCACCAAGGAGGAGCTGGCAAAGATATCCGAGTCTGTCAGTCTTCCAGCAGAGGTGGTAAAGAAGTGGTTTGAGAAGATGCAGCTGGGACAGATCTCCATAGACCCCACCTCACCCCTGGCTGAAGACGAGCAGACCACCCCTGGGGATTTGGATGGGACTAGAGGTGGATCACCCAGAACAGAGCCGGATGATCAAATGAACTCAGAGGAGCAAGGGGAGAGGGAATGCAGTAGTCCAGTTGAGGGCATAGCAGCTGGGGTGAATGGGATCGAGAGTGTCCCTACATCCCCTTCACCACTAAACCTATCGGCCGATGGTCCTGTCCCAGCCAGGACTCTTGAGGAAGGCGAAGGACCTCTCGATCTGTCGCTACCAAAATCCGCTGCTACAGCTCCTGTGGCTAGCGGTCACGTTAACACTGTTTACTCGGCTCAAGAGGAGCCGCTGAATTTGACTTGCACAAAGAAGGAACTGCTCAGCAATGCAAGCACCAATGCTGCCATATTTGCCAGCCAATCAAGTGCCAATCCCATAAACATTGTGACCACTCAACTGCCCACCCTAGTGGCTATCACTGACCAGGGACAAGCACAATGTCTACGTGCACTTGCCACCACTAAACAGACCATCTTGATCCCGCAGCTGACTTACAGTTACACCACTACATCCTCCAGCCCAGCAGGGGCCGACACACCACAGAAGAACGTTATACACGTCAATGGCATTAAGGTGAGGACCCCACATTCACTGCATGTTAGCTTAAGGGTCCACAACGGTAGCTCTAAACCAGGGATGGGGAACGTCAGTCCTGGAGGGCCACTGTCCTGCAGAGTTTAGTTCCAACCCAAAACAAACACACCTGAACAAGCTAAACCAGGGTTCACCAATCTCGGTCCTGGAGGGCCGCTGTCCTGCAGAGTTTAGCTCCAACCCCAATTAAACACACCTGAACCAGCTAATCAAGGTCTCACTAGGCATACTAGAAACTTTCAAACAGGTGTGTTGGAGCTGGTTGGAGCTAAACTCTGCAGGACAGCGGCCCTCCAGGACCGAGATTGGTGAACCCTGAGCTAAACAATGTCTTCAGGATCACTAAGGCTACAGGCAGGTGAGTTTTTTTTTTTCAGGGTTGGAGCTAAACTCTGCAGGATAGTGGGCCCTTCAGGACTGACGTTCCCTATCTCTGCTCTAAACTAACATTCAAGTGTATATACATAAATGTGCCCACAAATGTATCCTTGGTTATATTATTTCAAATACAATGATCTGCTTTTTCTCTTGATGTAGGAGGAGAAACAGGAGATGGGGTCAGAGGTCACCTCAACATTGGAAGAACAGACAGACTCAGACTCAGGGCCGACGAGGAAGAAGATGAAAAGGACAGAGAGTGGGCTGTACGCCTGTGACCTCTGTGACAAAATCTTCCAGAAGAGCAGCTCATTGCTCCGCCATAAATACGAACACACAGGTAGGATTCTCACACACCTATATCACCAAGGAGAAAAGTAGACATTAAGAAAGCAGTTGTTCCTTCATACACAAATGGTTGGGCATTCATAGAAATATGATTTGAAGTGATATTGAAGGGGAAATTATTACAGAATACGTTGTATTGCAGTAATTTTACCTATTACACTGGGAGCAGAACTGAATTTTAAGTTCCAACCACTGTTAAATTACACGTGCTGGAGGGTGCGGTGACTTATTTTCCCTCATACACTGGCCAAATACATTACCTTCTCACACCGAACCCAGGCTGTTACATCAGTTCTCTGTTTGTAATTTACACTCCTCCTCCCTCTTTTGCTCTAAAAACATGAGAAGTTAGCAAAGCCAAGAGCAGGTCACCTCTCACTGTTAAGATACCTGGCCAAAAAGCGAGCAGCACTCATCCAAATGACATCACAGCGCCTTGAACCACAAGTTATGCTGACTTTTTTCTCTGAAGCCACAGTTTATAAACTTCCAGGCCTTGGTGGAACTGGCCTGTCTTGTGCACCACAGCTTGTTTTGATTCATTGTTTGGTCTTATTGTCCATGGCTACATAACAACATGTAATGCAATTCTTAATGCCTTAAAGATCCAGGGTTGAAGGCTGGGTGTGGGTGGATTTTCTAGTGCTACATGTGGAGATTACAAGATTTTTTTTTCCCGGCTGGGACCCTTTATAAGTTGAACTGTGTGACAGTGGTTTTTAAAGCATGCATATAATTGATGAAAATGAGTCAGTTTAATATGTTGTACTGTTGCATAACAGTGTCAATCAGCTAAAAAACAATTATTATACATTTCCAATGTACATGACATGATTTTTAACACCTTAAAGGTGCGTTTACATTTGCCCAATGCTACACTTACACAGAAATCACTTTGAAACGAGCAGTGTTCCATTGGTCATCACAGTGCATTTGCCAACTTGAACATTTCGCCCTATTGAAATTATGGGATTTCTCCTACAAAATTTGCAGAGCAACGGTAAATGTGATTGTACCTCAAGAAATAGATTAACAGAATATGGAATGGACAGTACTTCCATCCCTTATAAGTCTATAATAATCTCAGAAATGATTGTATTTCACCATGTATATTCTGGTAACAGGATAAGTACTCCAAGATGAATACTAATAGAGTGCAACTTCTTCATCTCCTGCAGGAAAGAGGCCTCATGAATGTGGGATCTGCAGCAAGGCCTTCAAACACAAACACCACCTAATAGAGCACATGCGCCTGCACTCCGGAGAAAAGCCGTACCAGTGTGACAAGTGCGGCAAACGCTTCTCCCACTCCGGCTCCTACTCGCAACACATGAACCACAGATACTCCTACTGTAAGAAAGAGGCTCAAGGTCAAGGGCTAGGCCAAGGAGTCGAGGAAGAGGACAACCCCGGCGAGGAGCAGCCTCCGACGGGAAGCGCGGCGGCCTCACCCCCTTCCCACCTGGACTCGGACGAGCGGGGGAGTAGTACCAGAGAGGATGAGAGTGAGGAGGAGGATGAGATAGGCTCTGGGAGCTTAGTGGATGAGGATGAGATTCAGGTGGTCAAGATTGGAGAAGAGGGAGATGAAGACGACCAGGGAGCAGATGAAGACCAGGAAGGGGAGGGAGAGAGGATGGAGGAGGCGGAACAAGAAGAAGGTGAGAGCGAGGAAAATGACGGACAGATGCTGCAAGTTGTAGTGATGCAGGATGAATGTGAAGAGGAAGAAAATGGGGAAGAGGAGCGAACGGCGGAGGAAGCCCCTGAACACATGAAGGACACGACAGAAAGAGACGAGGAAAGAGAGAACCCGGAGGACAATGAGAAAAACAGTGAAAATGAAGAAAACACAGCCGCTACGAATGGAAGCGTGAAATGAAGAGAACTGTTTTTAAGACCCTTATTCTTTATGAAGTTGTTTTACAAAATTACTAATTTGAAGGAACAAAAAAGACGTTTTCTCTTTGCAGATGTTTCTCTCTCTTCCTGAGAACTGACTGTGTTAAGACGAGAATGAGGCGAGGAAGAGAGCGTGACTGCTCTCACGCTGCATTTAAACCCACTACTGTGTATAAACCCCCAGGTGTGCCTGATAAATACGAAATAGTTACTTTTTCCACATAAAGACGATTTTCAGTGTTTGAGTATGGTTTGTATAAATGCAAAGTTTAACGAAAAAACGAACAAAAACAAAAAAGAAAATGATGCATATACGGACTGAAAGCTATACACGTTTTGGCTAATAATGTTTTATTACTAAAACGCCTTGGGTCAATTTCTTTTATCAGTATTACTAATTTTTGTCACTCTCGGTTTACCCTGAAAAGCTGTACAGTCGGGAGAGAGAGATTTCTATACGTTTTTATTGCCAATGAACAAAACTCAGTATTTTCTTGCATTTGAAGGAAAAAGTATCCTGTGCACTACCATATTCCCAGTTTACCTATGGAACACCTATGTGGGCCTTGTGTTGTTTAATGTCTACCTTCCAGTATTAGCGCCCCAGACGTTATTCCCTAAGCCACGCTAGTGCTCGCTAGCACATCATTTGTCTGTCGTCTCATTTCAAGAAGGACACTGAGCCTTAAATGTCAAAAAAGATTGATGTGGTTATGGTGGGAGGGCTTTAATGAATTCCAAAAAAAAAAAGCCAAGACATCAAAGAAAAACCTTAGTAATCCCGGACAGCTGGTTTTAGACGTAGTCTTCATCATGTTTCAGGTGATCGCCATAAGTCCCTACCCATCATCCACCCTTATGCAAAAACATGCATGTTGGAAGTGCCATTGAACAGTGCTGTGCCGTTGCTGTGACGCCTCCGCTAAGCAGCACACTCGCGTGGGGCTCATGCTGTCTTCGTTTTTAGTAGCAAAATTTTGGACCCCTGCACCTAAACCACTAGTCCTGACTAAAGGACAAGACTGCCTCTTTTTTTCTTTTTTTTTTTGATCAATCCAGTATAAAGACTACATTGCATCAAGAATTCAGGAAAGACGATTGATGAGCAAAACGGAGTAAAAAAAAAAAAAAAGAATCTCTTTTTTCAGCCTTGAAGTATTTTCCCCGTTTGGTGCACTTGTTTCTCTTGTTATCTTTAGCAGCACGACACTTTTTCTTCAGGTAACAAATGTAGGCAGATATGATCAATGAAGAATTCACTTTTAGTGTTTTTCGTTTTTGTTTTTTTTCGTCAGCCTTTTTACCTGTCAGTATTAATTTTTTGTCTTGTTTGTATTGAAGTTTTTTTGTTGTTTGTTTCAGTGAACATTGTGTAATTTTTTTTTCGTTTGTTTTGTTTTGTTTTCAGTTAAGGCAGTATTACCCCTCCCATCCCTCACCAGTATAACTTTACATTTTTAGTTTTAGAGACCTTTTATATTTATGTGTCTTATTTTTGTATTTTCTTTATGGTTATTTATTACACAATGTAGTGTACAATACTGTAGTTTGTATTAATACAATAATATATTTTAGTATGAAGAATAATTTCGAAGATAAATGAATACAAAGCTGGGGGAGAAACTCTAGCATTTCAAAGTGTTTTAAAACAGAAAAGTATTATTTTCAAATTTTCAAAATGCATTGTTTGAAGAAGAAAAAAACACCCCTAAAAGTATATCAGAACTGTTACCTTTTACACGTCACTTTCATGTTACTGTCTCTTACCCCACTATACTTTGAAGCTACTGAACGTCTGAAAACTAATTGTATGCTATACACGCATGAGTCTTTGCTGTTGTATCGAAAGATTGTCCTTCACCATGAAACTGTGCTGCCCTTTTAATGAAGCCAAAACATCATCAATGTGTTGTTTTTTTATTATTATTTTCGGTTGTGCCAATTTGTAACTCTCTTTGTCTACATCAAGGCAACAAAGTCTTTTATATGTCCCTGTTTTAACCTTTTTAGTGGTAGCTTTTTGTTTGATTGTTTTATTTTGTTTTTTAATGACTCCCCATCTCACAATAAAATACTTCAAGAATTCAACATTTACAGCTTTTCTAGAATATTTCCATTACGAGAGATGTAAATCTTCATTAGTTAGAAGAGTTATAGGCGTATACACTGCAAAAGATGAGGTGATTTTTATGATGGAAATACAGAGACATTCACTGTGAATAAAATCCTCTATAGCACCAACAAAAATCATTGATTGGGATCAGGTTGCCATGCGGGATTTTGGATGGAGGGCATGAATTATTAATGCAGCAAAACATAAATCTATGATCTGACTAAAGTCTGAAAATGACGTGATGCATGCTCAACCCTCTACTGTATGGAGAATAGACTCGCTGTGTTTGTGTGTGTCAAACTGACATAAATAATTTTGGTAAAACGGAAGCCAGAATATTATTGAGCTCTGTGGCACTGGATGTTTCCGTTTTAGAAGAACACTCTTTACTTCTGGAAAGCTTTATGAACCGAGTGGTCTTCTGAACATCTATCAAATGGGACACTCAAAATCATAATAGATTGTAACTCATGACCCTTCTGCCATGGCAACGATCTGAAAAACGCACAGTTTCAGCAGTAGCTGAAAGCTGATGGACAACAGCACAGGAACAAGCCTTGAGTGGAAGCCGAGAACAGAACATCCCCTGGGAAATTTAGTGGATAGCACAATCAAATACAAATAGCCCACATCTGTGCTCAAAACATTAGCCTTTACTTAAAAATCATGTTTATTCACTGTGCGTAGGCATGAGGATTAATGCTGCATTCACAAAGTCACTGAGATTTTCCCATCAATATTTTACTTGGATTGTTTCAGCACACTTGCTTTTAATCAACGGTTTTATTGGTGGAAGAAGCGCAAGTTCAAGTTGAATGTATAAGGCTCTGCTACATTTTCTGCTGGTGGTTATTGCATATCATGCAAAACTAAATTAAATAGCTTGCTTTTCTCTGCATTTCCTCTTTCGGCAGAATGGATGATAAACGCTGCCTGACAGCAAGTTGTTTTATGATGATCTTTAGGCCATCATCCAATATGAAGTTAAATGTGCCAAAAGAAATTGCAGTATTAAACTTTGGTAAATAACTTATGCACCGTTACTAGATACTGAAATTGGGAACCTCGCAAAGTGATTGGTTTTGTGTGTGTGTGTGTGTCTGTGTACACTATCTGGACAAAAGTATTGAGACACCTGACCATTACACCAACAGGGACTGTAATGACATTGCATTCTAAATATATAGACATTAATATGGAGTTGCATTTTGGACTAATTGTTTCTAGTTTATTGAGGCTGCAGCACATGAACTTTTCTGCATCAGAAACAGATAACACGTTCCATAGCTTAGTGATGTTTCTGAAGTGGAAGGCGGCTGTTTTTGTGAAACACAAGTTGCTGTCAAATATAACACCCAGGTAGAGGATGAAGTAACAGTACATCCATCTGAATGCGAATTGAATTCTAAGAGCTTCTGTGTACAGGTTTTTGGTCCAATGAGTAATTACTCAGTCTTATCTAAATTTAATAGAAGAAAATTACTGGTCATCAAATATTTTATATCTTACACATATTTTTTATATAAGTTCTTCCACTCCAAACTCATCCAACCATGTCTTTATGAACCTTGCTTTGTGCACTGGAGCACAGTCATAGGCTACTGGGATAGAAAAGGGCCTTCCCCAAACTGTTCCCACAAAGTTGGAAGGATAGCATTGTCCAAAATCTCTTGGTATTCTGAAGCATTAAGATTTTCACTGGAAGTAAGTGGCCAAGCCCAACCCTTGAAAAACAGACCCATACCATTATCCATCCTCCACCAAACCTTACATTTGGCACAATGCAGTCAGGCAAGTAATGTTCTCCTGGCAACCTCCAAACCCAAGCGTGATTCGTCACTCCACAGAACACGTTTCCACTGCTCTAGAGTCCAGTGGCGGTGTACTTGATGATGTGAGGCTTGCATGCAGCTGCTAGACCATGAAAACCCATTCCATGAAGCTCCCGACGCACAGTTTCTGTGCTTATATTAATGCCAGAGGAAGTTTGGAACTCTTCAGTTATGGAATCAACAGATTGTTGATCTCAGCACTCGGTGACCCTGCTCTAGGACTTTACATCTGGTTTGTGGCGGAGTTGCTGCTGTTCCTAAACGCATTTGCTTTCCACTAATACCATTTACAGTTGACCATGGAATATCTAGCAGTGTTTCACAAACTGACTTATTGCAATGGTGTCTTCATATCACAGTACCACGCTTGAAATCACTGTGCTCTTCAGAAGGACCCATCTTTTTCACACAGGTTTGTAAATTAAAAAGGTGTGATTGAAACAACTGAATTCAATAATTAAGAGTGTCCCAATACTTTTGACCACGTATGTATGTGTATAGTACCTGTCAAACCTTTTTCAACATTGATAATAATAATAGAACAATTTACCAGAGCACCACATCAGCATATTAGAATGATTTCTGCAGGATCATGTGACACTGAAGACTGGAGTAATGATGCTGAGAATTCATCACAGGAATAAATTACATTTTAAAATATATTCAAATAGAAAACTGTGCCTTTATTTTGCAACAATATTTTGCAATATTACTGTTTTTAATGTATTTTTTAATAAATAAATGCAGCCTTGGTGAGGATGATAGAGGTTCTTTCAAAAGCATTTTTTTATGTTTTCAAACTTTTGACAGGTACTGCGTGTATATATATATATATATATATATATATATATATATATATATATATATATATATATATATATATATATATATATATATATATATATATATATATATATATATATATATATACACACATTACATTCATATGTAATACATCATTTATAGCAACCGCATATAGAAACCCTAAAAAAACACCCAGCAACTGCATAGCAACGCTCAAAATGTTACAATGCTGCCAGGGTCTTCCATACCCTAATAAGAACGGTGACTTTTTCCATCTTGACATCACATGTAGACATGATGTTAGTGACTTCAGTGCAGTTTGGCTGGACCACCTAGGCTGGATAAAAATCCAGCTGAATATTTTTTTTTTTTAACAGTGGAGACTAACAACGAATTGTTTGACAATCATTTCAAAATGCCGCTCAAACTCGCAAACATCAGCGGTGTTCTTTTCTGAGGGCCTCCGCGAACTCTTTTGATCTCAGCGTGATGTAGCCACACTCCTCAGCTGCTAAGACCAAACCTGACCACAACTTTCTGATGTTTATATGAGGCAGTGCTCCTCCATTTACTCTCTAATGAGCTTCTAATCATTTGCACCTGTGCAACAGTGCACCTGATTTTCATTTTAGGCATTTGCTGCATGTGGAAATTGCATTTCTGTTTATTTAAATAGTACTAATGACTCTAAAACCGTATTCAACCCTATATGACCTAACCAAATCTTTCTATTGATTCTGATCCATCTGAGAATACTTCAGTGAGACTGTGCCACAGGGCTGGATATTAACACTGCCCCACATGTGCTAACAAACATAATGCAAACACACTTATAGACAGATACAAATAACAAAAGAAAAAAACACCTGTCATTAATGTTGCTGATATATGTAATAGTATCTTCCCTTGGAGACTGTAAGAAAAGACATAAACAGCATCACTGCTGTAACATGAGCACAGACATTTTTACGCTGATTCATTTATAGAAGCTACATGATCTTTTTGTCCACGTTGAACATCATCAGATAACTGCCCCTTCACTGGATTTTTATTTTCTTATTTAAACACCTAAGATGTCTAAATATGTACACATCCTTAAAACAAGAAAAAAAATCAAGCTCATTAAAAGGCGAAAATGCTTCAAAAAGTTGCTAAAAGTAACAATAATATTTTATTATTATTATTTATTTAATTCACAAAAAGACATTAAAATATTAATATTTGAACACATTTTGTCCACAGACTCCACACAAGGTAAATTCTTTTATTTTTTAATCATATATCTTGAACCATTATTTATTAAAAGGCACATTTTGTTCAGGTCAAATTAAGTATTTATAATGCAAAACTATTTGACATTTAAAAATACTCTTTCTATTCAAGCTAAAAAAAAAAAATTGTGGAATCTATTCAAAATCTATGAAAACAGTATAAATACTTGTCACTTTCATTTTAAACTCAACTTTTCATCATCTCAGACATCTTTATTTCTCAGGCAAATTATTTTGAAATGAAAAACAGTATGAGACTCCCTAGTTATTGTGTTAGGTGAACATATTCTCAGGTGAAATGAAGATACTGATGATGTCGTCTGTCCTATAGGTAACACAGGTGACCTTTGGTGATGATGTCAAAAGCATGCTCTAGCAAGCACATAGTGATTTAATTACAATCCCCCACAGAAAGAGTAGCATGCTTTTAAATGGCAAATGTAAGCCCAGAACCAAATTCAAGTGGTGATCTGTTGTCTTGCTCTCCCACACACACACACACACACACACGCACACAAACACACTTACTCCACGCCAGATGGCTCAGGGTACAAAAATCAATTAGATCACCTCAGGAGCAGAGGGAATTCATCCCGGCCGACCCCAGCAGCCCCTCCTCGGGTCTGTGTACAGGAGGACTGAGGTTCCCCTTCTGCCTCATCACCTCAGCTCTAATCTACTTCTCTCCGCTGCATATACACACTAACTTCATTAGACGAGCGGGGGGGGGGAGAGGGAGAGGGAGAAATAGGGCACGCTGAATATCTTGAACTGCATGAATCACCAGAGCTCCTCTAAACATAACCGAATTGCGAGAGCATACTTGAGAGCAGGAGAGAGAAGAAGAGAGAGCTGTAAGGAACATCAAAATGGATTTACTTTGCATTGTCAACCCTTGCCAGCTCTGCTTTGGAGGAGAGGAGCAGAGAAGGAGGGAAGAGACTGTGTAGGTGGATTATGGGAGAAGGATAATGTGCAATAAAAAGAAATAAGCTGACAGCAAGAATTAAGACTGCGAAAGGGCTTAAAACATGATCTTCATTACACCCTAGTGTTCATATTACAACATTACATCGATTTCAGAAATTGACACATCCACATTTGCTTTCATTATTAGTCTCCAAATTATTCCCAGTTTTTGTGTTCCACAGAAGGATTTTTTTTTTAATTCAAACTTTAACAAATGTTGCAGGCTAACGTATGTGAAAAGTCCTTAGACACTACAACTGAGCAATAATAGAAAAAAATGAAATGAGTAATAAGGAAGAATGGTGATTAAAGGAATATTTCACCCAAAAAAGAAAACTTTGTCTTCATTTATTCACCCTCATGTTGTTCCAAATCTGTATGAGCTTTCTTCTGTCAAAGGCACACTATGCAAGATTTGTACCTTAATATAACATCTTCGAAACCATTGGGGGGGGCGGGGGGGGGGTGCAATGCAAGTTTGAGAGGTGGCACCCCAACAAATCTCGCGAGAATCACGACTTGCTTTATGGCACGTTGTCACATACATCAACAACATATGAAGCAGCGTCTATGGAAGACACTAGCACGCATTTCAGACGTGAATCATGGCAGAGTCGACAAAGAAAACGAAGAACGCTGAAATGCGTGCTAGTGTCGGAAGAGTGCAGAGACGGCTCTACGTGAGTGGTATTTATGACAGTAACGTTAAATACAAGTACTCCACAGCGACTCTAGGGGTCGCTGTTTGAGAAAAACGGAAACTGCATAGTGTGCCTTTAAACACAAAAGAAGATCTTTTGAAGAATGTTGGTAACCAAACAGCCCAGATAGCATACATATCCGGGCCTCTATCCGGGCCTCATCTGGGCCAACTATGGCACATATGGCTCACTTCTGGCAGTGGCAAAGGTCATATGGGCTGTATCTGGCCCGCACACATCAAGCCGGTTTTAGTGTGAGTTAAGCACCCATTGACTTCCATAGTATTTTTTTTCCTACTATGGAGGGGTGCCATCAACTGTCTGGTTTCCAACATTCTTTAAAATATTTTATTTTGTGTCCAACAGAATAAAGAAACTCTTACAGGTTTGGAACAACTTAAGGGTGAGTAATGATACATACAATTTTAATTTTGGGGTGAACTATCCCTTTAAATAATTGCATGCGTTTCAGACAGCTATTAAAGACCAATGAAAGATGGGAGAAATATTAATAAAACAGTCACGTCTTATTCAATGTCAATGGTGGTTACGGCCCTGTTTAAGGATAACATTTTCAAAGGGAAAAAGCAGCATGAGTAGACATCAACCTAATTGATGTTTAACATTACACGCCTGTTCTGTACCTCTCCGAGCTGCTATCTTCTCAGCAAAACTGCACTGTAAAGAGACTGCGGCACCTCAGATCATAAATCATCAAAAGTAGGGTGTGAAGAGATTGTGTGAGTGCGTGTTCTTGTTAGGGTAAGTGTGTGAGCTAAACTCACGGGAGCAGCAGTCATAACAGCGCGAACACCCATCATTTATCACACACACGCACACGCTCGCGCATCAAGCCTATGATTTCATAGGCCTTAATTAAAAAGGCACACAGCACTATTTATAAGTCTGATCGTCACTTAGTAGCACTAATAAGGATGTTAGTTGAAGAAACACATATTATTAAGCCTTAGGAGAAGCAGGGGCTCTGCTAGCATGCACACATGCTAATAAGCTGCTGACGGGGTCTAACACCACTCCACGGGTCTGAACAGGATTAATCAGCCTGTGAAAGAGACCCACCACACGGCTTCCTGCAAGGACACCGAGGCTAAATCAGCAGTTGGAGACAAACTAATTAAAGGGGGAGAGAGACCGAATCACTAGAGACTAGTGAAGAGAGGCATTGCTTCTAAATTACTGTCAGTCTTATTCACAAGATGCCTGGCTTAAAGGGTTTCAGACTGTCTATACCCAGGATGTTTAAGCTGATGTATGTGGAATTTTAAAGCTGTAGTGCTCTTTGCTTCTCATTTAACTTTCGAATCCAACTTCTGTCTACACTTTTCTTTGAAAATAATTCTTTGTCCTATTTAAAGCTGACATAGCCTATGGGATATTTTACAAAATGGGTGTCATTTGTATCCTTCATATACGTGTAACAAATACAAATAAAAAATGAATAGTTGATGCCAGCATCATTTTTCTAAACACATCAGCAAAACTTACTTTACATTTTTTATTTAACCCTTACCCAAACCCAAACCCATTCCATAAAATATCCTTTTTTTTTGTTTTAGTAAACAATTGATAACTGAAATATGGATATTTACAGAAATATCAGTGTTAATTTTTCTAAGGGGCCGTTTACACAACACCGTTTTCAACTAAAAACAGAAAACATTTTATGCGTTTTGGCCGTTCATTTAAACGACAGCAGCGTTTTGGGGGCCTGAAAACGCAAACTTTTGAAAACAGGTTTCAAAGTGCAAGTTTTTGAAAATGATACTGTTATCATCTCCCTGTAAACTACAAAAGCGGGAATTTGTGCATATCAGTCTATAGACGCCTAGTGTTTCTTTACAAAGTGACAATCGCCAACTACTGGCCTGGCATGCATAATACAGCGCTTAGTCGTTTTCGTCGATCCGTGTGAACGGGATTGTTTTGATAATGTTTTCGTCTGTACGCAAAAGATGCAAAAGAAAAACTTTTCCGTTTACATCGTACCCTAAGAAGCACCACATCATTTTCAAGCCTTGTAATGTCGAGTTTAATTGTCAGCCCTTTTACATTTCTTAAAGGGTACATAACATGCACAGTTTCACCTAATCTCATGTTAATCTTGAGTACCTATAGAGTAGTAGTGCATCCTTAATATCTCAAAAAAGTGTTTAGTTTTATTATATTTAGAAAAGAAAAATACAGCTTTCCGATTCTCTCCGGAAAAAGCCGAGGTCCTGGAGGCGGAGCTATAGAGTCAAGCGGTAGTGCTTGATTTCCAGCAAAAGACAGAAATCTGATCCAGTTGTACTTACATGAATGGGGTCTTTTATCACTGGGACCGCTCCACGTTTTAATAGCAAACGATTTGCAAATCCAGCGTCGACCTGAGCCTTGTTAATAAAACATTCGTCACTGAAAGGACCAGAACACACAACCGCACTTCCTACACTCCGTTGCTGCCCCGGAAAAACAAACTGCATCCACTGTTCCTGTAACACTGGGTTCTTTGGAAAACTGAACACGGTAAGCTTTCCCTCACATCCAAATACACACTTTTTTGGAGACATTCTTGAACAAATCCTATGCAGCGCTGCCGATGATTTCCTGTTGAAGCGCGTTGATGTGCGCGGTCTCGCTCTCCTCTGGTCGACGTGTGCGCGGCCGCGCTTTTCCGAGAGAAATGCTCATATAAGGAGTTGCACTCTGATCTACGTCATTAGATCCACGATCTAAAAAAACAGCCGAAACTTGTACCAACCCGGAAGTAAGATTTTCAGCATAGAAATTCTCCGTTATTCGTCCAAAATATTTTTTTAAAACTTTGCCCATGTTTAGCATGAGAATCTATCTCTTTAACACTGTAAACAACTCTGAATACATGAAACACCATTGTACCCCCCCTTTAAGGCCTCATATCTCAAAATAATAATTTATCTAGGAATGGCACAGTGCATATGTGAACACTTTAATGTGTCTGATAGAATGTTTGACATCTTCCAAAATTAAAAAGGAGCAACTTGTCTGGCACTCTGGTAGAGGCACCCATTTCTTATAAATGACCAGCATATTGGCACACTCTCCAGCAGCCTCATGCTGGAGCTACTCTATAAAACTCTGGCCAGGGTTCTTCAGGTGTTCTCTTCTGCAGAATTTACTAGCTCTTAATGCTGGGTCAGATGATGGAGTACGGATAAACCAATCAGGCTTCACCCAGGATGAGTAAATGGACATGCAGATGGGTCCATTATCTGTCAGGCTCGTATGATACAGCAGCTCTATATTTACGGCCTACTTAATGGGGTTGATTGTATTAGTGCACATGGAGGGGGAATGGCTCTATCACAGACATAGTAGTTCCAGCTTTGTGCAATTACCTTATGTAAATCCCGCATACAGGCGTCTATTTAAAATGCATTGAATTTCCCAATGCAAAACCATCAAGTCCAACCATGCGAACTTCATTAATACCAAAGCATGGGCAGATAACATTTGAAGTACTGCTATGATTACTTTAGCCAATGCCCGTGTGCATTTGTTTTTTTTTTTAAGGATACTTGAGATGGTATTTGCAAAGACTTGCTAAATGGAGCATTTAAGCACAGTAGCCTCAGGAGTGTCTTCAGTGAGGAATAAGCGCAACTTTACATGAAAGTACCATCAATATTTACACAATTGCCTTATAAAAGACAATTAAGGAGAGGAAGTGGATTGCAGCATCATGTTTGTTCCGTATTCGGCTTGGGTTACATCTCTGTGCAAAATTTGCATTAATGGTCAATAATTTCGCACAGGAGACATCTTGAACAATACCACATTCTAACTACATTTAATGCTTAAAGTTACACAGCAGACGGATGCTTATCAGCTACTAGGACATTTCTATAAATGTCATTCAGGCTGCATGCATAAAGATTTACAGCCCACAAATAGAGTTTGTACATTTATATGGCCCTATAATAGTAGTTACCATGTCAAATAAAATTTTTCATCTGCCCTCCCCATACATGCAAATTACAAGTTGTGTTGCTGTCAAAGATGAATGTGATTGGATTTTAGAAAATGTGGCTTTTTTCTTCATCTGATAGGCTCATTCAGCCGGCTTTAACAACAGCGAATTTTTATTTCTCATCAGAGCAGTTGCACAAAGCAGCAAATGCATGAAATTGTTCCATGTGTGTTTTAATGAACACAATTACTCAGTTTAGTTTGGGCTCCAAAACAGAGAATATGAAAATGAATCCCAGTAGAAGCGAATTCAGAGAAGACTCGATTATCGTTTATGAAAGTCTTCAGTCATATACATGCTTTAGGCACACAAACATGTTCTTGGTCAGAGTCTGTCATTCATTCTGATCAGGTGGCAAGATGCAGCAACATAGAAAATGATAGACATGTAGAGGAAAGAGTCAGAGTCATGAATGTTTTATGGGTCATAATGGCTTTCTCATATTTCCTCACCACACTTTGGCCTCCACGGACACACAAGACCAGGGGTTTTCCTGGCACCTCTGCCCCACAGACACGCAGCAGCATATGGTGTGCAATTCAGACACCTCTAGGGCCCAGGCTGCAGCAGAGTGTGGTCAGAGCTATGAATTATGGATATGAGCTAATTGTTTTCTCATTTGGAAAGTCTTGCTCTTTTGAAGTCATGGTTTCTAGCAGGTGTTTGATTTGATCACCACCCTGTCTCGATTCTGTCATTTTCCAAGTCACTTTTTCACTAATTAAAGGTGGTCCTGTCTAGAAAAACAGAGTGAGTTATATGTAGCTACACTGTAAAAAAACTTAAAGCAAGTTTTTGTTCTGCCTTAAATTTTAAGTGTAGTCAACTCAAATATCCAAGTTGTCACTTAGTACAATTTCACATTTCAAGCTGACTAAACTTAAAATTTTAAGGCAGCACGAATACTTTAAGTTGAAATAACACATTTTGTTCAGTGTAACTTAACTAAACATAAATTTAAGCTTTAATGAGATGAATATTTAGCTAAAGTGTGATTTAAATTAAACTAATTACGCCAGCGTTTTACTGAAGCTACTGAAGAAAGGGTTTAAAAACACAGGAAAGCTCTGCACAATCCGCTCTGCTCAAATAAACAGGATTTATTTTTAAATTATAAATCACTGTATTAAAAGGAAGGAAACGGTTGATAGTTCCCTGCGTCATTTCATATTACCAAGTTTCTGCAATATCGAGATGAATGACACATGAACAATGAAAATAAACACTAGACTAATAACTCAGGCATTATCACTTTAATATTATCCATGAGTTTTTGTCTTTTTAATTAGGATTAAACATCAATTTCAGAAATAGCAGTTAGTCTGAAAATTACATTCAAAATGTGCAGTTCACAATGCGTGATGACATCACCCCTCCCTTGCCCCACTTATCACTCATTTCTTTTTTTCCATACATCAACAATATTAGATCTTTTCACTTGTTATTGACACACAACTTCAAGCCATTACACTTCAACTATTATTGGTATTTTTCTTTGTTTGTACAACAGGGTTCAAGTTCTTGTTGAAGTAGTCTGTACATATACTTTCTGAATTTGGTTAAAAACAAGACAAAGGCGGCGTTTACCATGCGTACCTTCAGTTAACACTAACTGCAGTACTATTTCCAGTACCATCCTGTCAATTTGTTATCAAGCAGCTTTCCATCCAGGGGCAGAGCAGGAAACCGGAGATGAATATTTTTCGGTATTGATTTGAAACTGTGTAAGGCCTAAATGCCGATATAAGCATCTCACCTTTCTTTTTCCAGTAAGCCCGAGAGATACGAGGGCGAGAGACGAGCTCTCTGACTGTTTTTGAGAGGTCTTGCTTTTGAACTACACAACACATATCAGGTTTACATCTGGAAAACAACCTGTTTCTCCTGCATACTGTTTCACAATTCGGCACAACACAGTCCATTTATTCCAAGGAAACAACACAGGTTTGACCTAAAGCACGTAAAAGTCCTGATATTTCATTAAAGGGAGGGCCATTGAATTAAAAAGGAGTTTCTCTGTTGGATAACACAAAAGACACAGTGTGATGAGCATGTCTGTTATCCAGTAGCGTGACGTCCTGAAGCAAGAGGCACATGGCCTTTCCGGTAAACTTTGGGGAAGTGCAGATGGAGGGCAAACATGGGTGGATATGGAGAAAACACTCTGGGAAAAAAAGAGATTTTTCTCAGAGCCTTTCCCTAATACTGATTATTAATCATTGTCCATTTCAATCGACCCCATTATCCATCGGTCAGTAGTCATTGTCAAATAATACTGTCTCCTAATACAGTGCACTTTCAGCTTATTCCACAGGAAAAAAATGAAGAAAACAAAAACTCTGAGTCAGAGAGAGCCCAGATACAAGTCAGACACGTGTCTCAATGAATGAAACCCCAAAATCAGTTAAACATTTCACAGCAAAAAAAAAAAAAAAAAAACTCAATCTGGTGAGACTTGAAAGTGTCTGCTCGGTCAGTTTTCATTCTAGTTGTCAATACTGGCTAAAATAAAGTCCATTCCAGTTCCCAACTTAGGAAAATATTCAAATTTCCCCCCAAAAAAGAGTGCATAAAGGAAACTAATGACCATCCATAATTGTCCAAAAGTCCATCCAGCTTATTCTAAGCCAAGGAATGACGATCCAAATGGAAAAAAAGAGAAAATTTTGTATATCCTCAATTAAAAAAAAAATATTAAGTGCATAAATAACCTTCCTGTATTCATTTTCTTTGCTTATATCCAGTCATAAGTCACAGTAAATCCACTCATGTTTGTTTATATACACTTTTAGGCTTGGTCCACAGCAGTGGTGCGTGTTTGTGCGATGGATATGAGATGTTAAACTTCTGGCATTGTGTTCTCTGGATTGATTCTCAGGTGGTGTCACTTCTACCTCCCAAAAATGTTCTCATACTCCAGAAGGATGAGTTCTACAATCTGGTTTTGATAGATCATATGAACCGCCATATTGCCCGTCTCAATCTCCGGCCTCAGCAGGGTTGGGCCGAACACGATAGCCACGCTCTGGGTCGTCATCCTGTTCACCTCGCCGTGATCGATCACTCTGAAAAACACAGAGAGAGTCTGAGAGTCTTCCCTTGCTTTCCTGTAAATTGGTTCAAAATGTAACCATCATCAACAGAAGAGCTTCATTTTTTACCACTAAAGAGCTTCAGTTTGTCTGACAAACAAATCAGGAAAGGTGAATTTGTAGCAGGTTAATGCATTTTTGTTTTCTTAACCACACCTGCAAAACGATCTACTCCACATTAAAATGACAAATCCTCCCAACTCCAGCTTTTCCTTTTAAATAAAAATGTTTGGGTATTGTGCTTAAATTACATAAATAGTATACAGATGCTTTTTCCCTGCAACAGCAAAATGTCAGACCGTAATTTTTCTGGAACGCTATGCCTCCATCCTCCATTTTGAATTACAGTAGACTGAGAGCCATTTAAATGCAAATGGAGCAAAGGCAAATGTCATTGTGCGTGTTTGATATAGCAATTACGATTGAGACTCAACGCCGGTCTCAAATTACATTCAGAATTACACAGTAAGGCACATCATACAACAACATAGGGAAAATGATTCACTCTATATGTACAGAGAAAATGGAGTTTTCTTTGTTTATTTCCCACTTCATTTTAACTTTGAGAGAAGCCTGAAGTAAGTATACTAAAGCTGTGAAGGTGATGTCCCCCCAAAAAACATCTTCTGAACTTGCTTAAAGGGATAGTTCACCAAAAAATGAAATTGCCATCAATAACTCATTATCTTGCTGTTCCAAACCTGTACGAGTTTCTTGCCTCTGTTGAACACAAATGAAGATACTTTGAAGAATGTAAGCAACCAGACAGGAGACACTTACTTCCATAGTATTTTTTTCCCTACTATGGAAGTCACTGGGTGCCGTCAACTGTCAGGATACCAACATTCTTCAAAATATCTTCTTTTGTGTTCAATGGAAGAAAGAAACTCATACAGGTTTGGAAGACCTTGAGGATGAGTAAGTAATGACAAAACTTTCATTTTGGGGTGAACTATCACTTTAAAATGATGTGCATGAACAGACACGACTAAATATAGTGTTGTCATGTTAGATTTACAAGAGATTATGGGAATCTCTAAGAGAGGGAGCGAGGGACACTTTGACTGCTGTCCTTCACAAGGCTAAGAGCAAAATTAAAGTTGAAATATACAGTAGAAAAGAACAGACCTCACTAGACCAAACGAGACAACTCCCTAAAGAAAGCCCAGAGTGATTAAAGATTCATGTGACTCTCACCTGCCACGGAGGAAGCAGCTTTATAGCTCATGATTATTTTAAGGTTTGGAATGGATGTGATAACAGAGGTGGAGTTAACAATTTATAGTTATAAAAAGTTACTTCATAAACCTAAATCGACAGGAAAGATAAAAGAGCCGTTTTAGTAATGGATTAAAGACTGGGTTGCCTCTTGAAGCACAACAGCATGATGCCTGGAAAGACCAGTACACTACTGGTCAAAATATTAGTTTTTTTTTTTTTTTTTTTTTTTTTAAGAGAAGAAATTAAAACTTTTATTCAGCAAGGATGCATTAAATTGACAGTAAAGACATTTAGCATGTTACAAAAGTATTTATTTCTATCACAGGAATAAACAACATTTTAATATATATATATATATATATATATATATATATATATATATATATATATATATATATATGATTGAGAATTCTGATTATAAAAATCAGAAAACAGTTATTTTCAATTGTAAGGCTATTTTACAACACTGCTTTATTGTTTTTACTTTATTTTTGATAAAATAAATACGGCCTTGGTGAACTTAAGAGACTTCTTTCAAAAACAATAAAATATCTTACCAACTACAAAGTTTTGAACGGTAGGTATTTTTTTCAGTAATTTATTGCAGACATAAATAATGAATTGATGACATATTCAGGCAGTTGTTATTGATTTATTTTTATTTTTTATTAATTGGTCAATATTGGATATTTACTTGTGCATGCTTCATATCCTCTATTTTTACATTTAGGTTATATTTGCCAAAATCTAAAACTTAATCTTTAAAAACATCATAATTACATAAAACTGTTAAATGTAAACTTTATCAAATCTCAAAATGATCAATTTTTCATACTAAATTCACTTAAAACAGTTGATTTTAGTTTTTAGTGTTTTATTTATTCAGGCAAAATGGTATATATATTTATTATAAGCCAGAATTCAGCATCAGCAACATAACAGTTGCGTTCTCCACATCTGCCGTTTCCTGTGAAGCTCCCAAGGTTGATGTCACAGTCGAGAGCTGTTTACACAGGCCGTTAACTAATTGAATTACATTCCTGCTGCATCACCATCGCAGACCTAGATTAACCACAGCACCTCACGCTTTCCTCCATACAGCCCTTCATGTTCTCTCTCAGTGGCTCGTGCATCACACACACACCCCAGTGCCAATGGCCATGCATCAGTCGGATGTGGTGTAGACCCTCCCTCCAGTCTCTTCCTGTCCCACTCTCTCTCTCTCTCTCTCTCTCTCTCTCTCATAATGATGTAGCTGGCTAGTCTCCAGGTCTGTCCCAGTAATGGATACAGTGAGATAACTCGATAGAGGCTTGCTGTGCAGAGCACCGACCACACCCTCCTCACCTCCAACAATCACACACACCAGCATGGCCCCAAATCAATAATGAATGATGTTGGCTTGGAAAGCAAGGCTTATTAACTCAAAACGACAAATCAATCCTTACAATAAATGGCCCAGTGTATAATACACAAAAGTTCCAGTAAAAACAATGTCAGGTGCAGTTCCTTACCTTTTTAGGTGTTTAAATAACGCTTTCATTGTTTCCTGATTGGGTTTTGGCAACTGTTTAATCAAGTCTTTTATGGATTGGACTCGCTGCTTGTAATCTGAGTTTTCTGAAAAACAAGCAAAATGAAAAAGAGCAGGATTAGGACTGTTGAGAATGAGATGCTCTGGATAATCCAGCTCTGGGAACTGGAAAAACTATTTCCCAAGTCAAACTGCTCCCTCTTGTGGTTGATGCTTTATTAGTCTTCTGGGTGGATAATAATAAACGCTGTTCTCTTATTAATAAGAGCATCTAAAGAACAATTTTTACACTACTGTTTAAAGGTTTGGGATCAGTAAGATATATATTTTTTAAAGAAAATTATACTTTTATTCAGCAAGGATGCATTAAAAAAAGTGACAGCACTGAAAAAAGTATCAGGGTTTCCACAAAAATATTTCGCAACAACTGTTTTCAACATTGATAATAATAAGAAATGTTTCTTGACCAGCAAGTCAGTATATTAGAATGATTTCTGAATGATCATGTGACACTGAAGACTGGGGTAATGATGCTGAAAATTCAGCTTTGCCATCAAAAGGAATAAATTACATTTTAAATATATATTTTAAAAAGTTATTTTAAACTACAATATTTCACAATGCAAAGTGTAATATTTCTTGATGATCAAATAAATGCAGCGTTGGTGAACATAAAAGACCCCAAACTTTAGAACAGTATCATACTTGAATAGAAGCAAAAATAGTTAATCATATTTCATCTTCATTTTATTTAATTTAAATTTGAGTTTAATCCCAGGATTTCAGATCTATGAACCCCACAATATATTTTAAATTAAAAAGTGAAAAGAAGAATTAAAAAATTGTAAAAGTTCAAGGAAAACCAAAACAAAGACAAAAACAGAAGTAATCATTTCTGAGCTGCTCAAACTTTTCCAGCTCAAATGAAACCTAGTTACGTCTGTTTGTGAATCAATCAAACAAGTACTTCCAAAAAAAGTCCAAACCGAGAAATGAAAGAACTCACTAATGGCTTCGACAAAGTCATTAAAGGATGTGTAGGTGAACAGAGGCTCTGGAAGCTCCCGGAAAAACATCTTCAGAGCACCTGTAGTCACGTGGATATCCTCCCATTTACTGTCTTCCAGATTCACCTTTTCATCTGCAGACATATAAACACACCCTTTATAACAAGGAGAAACATAAACCACTGGATAAAGTACGAGTCATTTTCTGTCTCAATGTTTGTTGTTAGCTTTCAGTGTAGGAACCATTTGTTTTAGTATAATTTATATGCTATCAGACTGTATTCATATTTTGAATTAGCTTTAATTTTAACTTCATTTTAATTTTAGTTTAAAAAAAATGTTTAATTTTTTTTTTAACTTATTTTATTTTAGTTAGACGCTAAGGCAACATTTCAAATAACTGGAAATAATTCTTAATAGATTTGATTTTAGTTTTAGCTAACAATAACAATGATTTGTGAGACCTGTTTGCGAGATTGTATCATTTTACAACAAAAAAATAAAATAAAAAATCCCTACCATGATTGACGGCAAAGCGCAATTTCTGTATGACGGCCAGATTTCCGCTGACTCTGTACAAGCCATCAACATTTAAGCCTGAGAAAAAGATGCAGAGAAATGAGACGGGAAGTGGATGTAGTCTGAGAATGACAACTCAAAGAGTGTATTAATCAATCACAATTGAAGCACACAAATAAGTACCTGTATTCTCCACATGCTCAATGCACGTCTTGACAAAATTAGGCACAGAAGTGCCCTCTCTCTGACACAAGGCAGTCAAACTACAGCCGAACACTTGATCTGAGAACAGACAGGAGGGTTACCAGAGGTGTCTTCTAACAGAACCACTTCCTCTTTATGTACATCATTCACAAATGCTTAAAAAGTCTTGTTAGCTGCTTTATATCAGGGTTTGTTACCTTTTATGTAGCCCTTGTCCCTGACAGCCTGTAAGGTTGGTCTCCGTGTGAGAAACTTCTTCAGCTTCACTCTGGTCTTCTTCTGTTCAGACGACTCCATGCTGGGGTTCTTCACTACTGCACAAACACACTCAAGACTCAGCATAAACCCAAAATTTAGTTATGATTTATTTTACAAATGTATGTCCTCTGTACCTCTGTTTTTCTTTGAGTCTCTGGGGTCTTTCTCTTTGTCGTGTTTCTCAGTTCCAGGAGACTCAGGCATGTCCTCTTCGATGGCTTCATCAGACTCCCACGCCTACAACACATGCATCGTCATTACAATGTGATTTTGAATAGTTTATTTCATATTTTTGCACTGTGTTGTGTGTGTATTTCTCTCACATGTGTGTTGATGGTTTCAGAAAGCGCTCTGAACCAGTCATTTATAACACTGTCAATCTCAGACTGAATCAGCAGCTCTGTGCCCACTCGTGTCTTCAGCTGCGGGGGTCAAAGTTCATATCAGGTCAGTGGGGTCATATTAGGCAAAGGCAGGTGTCAGGACAGATTCAGTTATTGGTCACACTTTAGATTAGGGTCCAATTCTCACTATTAACCATGACTTCTGCTTCAATAAACTCCTAACTACTGCTTATTAATAGTAAGGTATTTGTTAAGTTTAGGTATTGGGTCGGATTAAGGGATGTAAAATATGGAATAAGGCATTCATATGTGCTAATAAACAGCCAATATCCTAGTTATATGCATGCTAATAAGCAACTAGTGAGAATTGGACCCTAAACCAAAGTGTTACTGAAATATTACAGTTAATCTTGGAAAACTAATATTATAAATGTATAGTTGCTATGGTGCTTGGCAATCATAAACATGCTGCAATTATGCTAACGTAACTGTATTACAGTAGGCTACCTGATATAATGTATTTGGATTTTCATTACTAATAACTCGCATAATATCTAACAAATACTAAATAACTAATAAAATAAAAATTAAGATATTTGTTGTCTTATAATATTGCTGTTGCCGTTAAATAAATTAAAAAAAACATGTATTATTAAAGTAATAAGTAATGGTTGAATTACTGTGAAATACAGTAATTTGACCAGGGTTAAGAGTTCTAGGCAATGTAAAAACAACCTGTGCAAGTGATAAAATCACTGTAACCAACAGTATCTCATGGCTTATTGCTTTATCTTCTACTAATGTTTACAACAATGTTGAAGATATTGAGAAATTCAGAGGTAAAATCAGCTGACTCTCACCTCAATTACATGTTTCTTGCTAGACTTTTCCTTGGATGCCCACTCGACCGAACCTCCTCGGAGGTCCACTGTGAATTCCGGTTTGGACTGGTTGCCTCCAAACTGTAATAACAAAGGTAAATTAAACAGCTCAGTCTAAATCCAGGGCACTCTCCATTAATTAATCATCATGTGAGTTATTTAGGATTGTCTTTAGTCCAGTGCTGTTAAACGTGAGCTATATTGTTGTTCCTGTTCAAAAAGCGAGTTACGGAGCACGCTACATTTTAAGTGTCAATTAGTTATGGGTGCCAGGGAACGTCCACTAATAGGTTAGACTTGAATATTAAATTCACAATGCACACGCTTCACTGTTTTATAATTCATGGCCCAGGTTTGCGCAGAACATTCTCATATTTTGCTTTGCGCAATGCTAAGCTCCACTTTGTATGTTGTGATAATACATTCAAATAGCATAAAATAAATGAGTCTGATTATGCAGACATGCATGCCAGCAAACATAAGGTTCTTAGTGCATCCATTTTCATTTACTAACTCAAATCAGTTTTAAATTCAGCCTCTCTTGCAGGAGGAACTGACTTCAAGCACAAAGCAGGGGGCGATAAGTGAGACGCACAGGCAGAAAGTAGAACGTGCACAAATAAAATGGGGGACAGGCTGCCCTGCTCAGCTGATCTCAGAACAGCTCTGCATCACAGAACTTAAATTAAATTAGAATTACATAATGAAATTAAATTAGATCAAATACATTCTATCCTATTTGAAACCATTACAAATTGCAGTCGTCTTTAATCTGTGCAAAACTGTTCCTAGATCAGCATAGAGGGCACAATTATTCGGTTCAGAGAGGCTGACACATACAGAAGGAGCCCGGCCGCGTCTACAGTGCGTATAGGACACAGCAGGCCGGGGCTTAATCGAACGCTTCCAGTTACTTAGCAATGAAAGGAGGAGTTCAGGAAAGGAACCGTTGCGGCAGTACGACTTTGAAGAGACAGAGAAGAAATGAAAGAAAGGAAAAGAACATAAAGAGAGTGATGATGCATGAAAACACACTCACAACACACATGGGAGATATAAACGAAGGAGAGAGGTACAAATCGCCAAGAGAGCTAATATTTATAGTAAATCTGAATACAACTTTATTACGTAAAAGCATCCAGGCGTCTTTTGAGTGCTGAATGCAGTTTGCTCAGTCCACTCCTGCATAAATGCAGGCAAATTTGCGGCAGACTATGGAGGAGCCTGCTAGTATTCAAAGCATGTCGATTGAAGTTACGCCATCAACTGTTACTACAGACTACCAAGGTCAAATACACTGATCTATCAATCTATTCAAGAGGAAAATTGCACATTTGCCCCAGAGCAATGGGCCATTGTAACCTGGCATGAATACATACCCAGCTGGTGGCGCTGCCCTGACCCTTCGCAAAGAGTAAAGAGGATCCCTGCAGGACAGTCCAGGTGGAAGCCCAATTCTTCCTGCAGGACAATAAAACAATAAGAGCATCTGTGTCACTATTCTAAAGATCAAATAAGAAACTAGAAAAGAGAATCACCAAGAACTGCATCATATGTTTTTTTAAGTGCTCCTATTATGCTATTTTAAAGGCTCCTAGTCCTAATTTAGTTTTGAAGGTCTCCTACAATAGGTTTACATGCATCCAAGGTCAAAAAAACAATAATTTTCTCATAATATATATCACAGTATCACCTCTTTTCTCTCAGTGTCTGAGACGGTTTGATCAAGCATCAACCCCTTCTTTTACTCTGCTCTGATTGGTCAGACTGTTCAGAAAACAGAGCATGTCGGAAACAAAACGTCCATTACCATATTTGAATTTCAGCTCTGGAAGCTTCATCGGCACTTGTATACATACACAGTGAGATGAACAGTAATGATGGCGTATCAAGTCCTTGCTTAGAAAAAGCAAGTAAAGTGGATTTGCTTTCGCAGTGCAGAAAACAGCGTCTTCTGGACATGTTGACAACACGAACCAAACTCTTCCAGTTTCAGCTACAGCTACAGTGTTTGAGGGCGGGTCAAAGCAGACGTTGTTCGCGAACAGCCAATGAGGACCATAGGTCGGCATTATGCAAATGTGTTACAAACCTGCGTAGGTTTGTAACATGAAGTGAGACTGAAATGACTGAAAACTCATTTTGGCAGTTCAGAATTGATTTATTGATGAGACAATAACTTTATTTGTCGTTTGCTTTGATCTTTAAAACTTTGCAGACCTTTTATATTTCACAAACAGCTGTATTACATACAGCATTAAAGGTAATATTTTAAAAAAAACATAATTAACCACTTTAATGACCATTTTTCAATTTAGCACAATTCATTCTTTGTAGTATCAATCAATATTAGAGGCCACAAAAAGGCTTTTTCTTTTAAGAAAAAATTAAATACGGCATAATGCATTAAATATTACTATTTTAGTATATCTATTTCCCCATACCTATTAAAGATAAATTACCTGACTTTCTTGCCATGTTCAGTGATCTTGGTGACATTGAGAACACCACACTTTTCTGAGGGCTACAGAGAGGAGAAAAATGAATAATTAAAATAAAATAAAATAAATAAAAGGGAAACCGATTAAACAAAAAGTAAATAAATACATAAAATAAGAATACTGTATTATTATAATACTATAGAGTATAAATTATTATTAGTAGTATTTAAATTAGGCAATTTAAATTGCATTGTTAATTCTAATGACAACATGCATTTAAAAGAGAACTGAATGTTACTACACTGAAAAGGCACATTCACAGGTTATGGGTTATACTAACGGTAGAGGGGTGTTTTGGTGAAGAGGGGCACGAGTCTGATTCAAGAGAGCTGTGTTTGGCATTTACAGACTCCTGTAAGTCATAAAGCAGAAAACGTGCAGTGTTAATCAGGGTTAGAGGATGAATATAAAAAGAAGTTAGATCCATTTTGAAGGTAGTTAAGAATTTCCTAAGAGAAAAGGGCTTACATGACAGATAATTGTAAGAATCACGGTTATCTCAAATCTTGAATTATTTGTAAGAACTTGGACAAGATGTTGTTGACATGTAAGTAATAAAAAGTTAGTATAAAGGCAGCAGACGCAAGCATACACGAAATAAGCATAAATCATGTACAAATCATGAAGTGCACATTTTGAGCAGGTTTTGATTAACCCTACTGATTTATTTCCTTGATTCGCATGGAAACACTTCAATTTGGGAAGTGAAGAAATCAAGAAGTCTGTAATCACATCTGATTGGTTACAGCATAATGAGGTGACTAACTTTGTACAGTGATAGACTGAAGCCCCCGGTGAGGCGGTTCACGCTCAACCATCTGTTTTTGAATGGCAGCTGGAATGAAAACCATTGTGTGACACAAGAGCAACATAATGCCAGGCTTGTTTCATTTAGCATCTTTACAGAACCAGCATGATTGAGTGACAAAATAAAATACAAAACACATGCACTGAGGTTAAGAACTCACGCTCTCCTATAGGAAATATATTTGGTATGTGTTAATCTTCACTGGCATCTGTGTGGGGGAAAAATGACTTTGACAGCCTCCTAATTGGCTTTTAGGCTACATGCTGGTTTTCATAGTAAAAGAGGTCCTGAGAGTTACATAAATGGAGTCAGTGTTTCCCCGCAGGATTTTGGGAAACTGTGGTGGGCGGTCATTGTTGAGATTGTGGTGGGCCGCCACAGATAAATCAATGTATGTGAAACATTGGGAGTCAATAATAAATAAACACCCAAAAAGTCATAACCCAGGGCAATGAACATCAAAGCAGTTATGTTACTTTCATTAAGTGCTGGTCTAATTGGAGTAGTTTGTTTCATTATATATATACATATTGTACACACTACACACACACACACACAGTTTTATTGAGTAAATAAATACTAAGAACAGCCAATAATATTATGAAGCACATATTTATGCAGGATCATGTGACACTGAAGACTGGAGTAATGATGCTGAAAATTCAGCTTTGCCATCACAGGAATAAATTACATTTAAAATATTTTCAAACAGAAAACAGTTTTTTTGACATTTTAATCATATTTCACAATATTTTACTTCTATCACTTCTATAAAGACTTCTATAAAAAAATATATATATATATTTTATATATTACAAAAAAGAGAGCTGTAGACTGTTTGGTTGTGCTAAGGAAGAACACTTTGTGTCCAACAACATAGACGTGTACCTTATCAGTGATGTCCAGCACATATGTGCTGTGTCTCCACTTGGTCAGCACAATGGGCTCCTGCTGCTTCCTTTCCAAACTGTGACTCTTAGGAGCTTCTTCAGAGATTGGAGGAGAGAGATTGTACTGGGAACAGACAGGAAGGAAAAGAGAGAGAGAGAAAGTGTTAAAACCATAGATTAAAGCCAGATCTGACTGGAAATGGTGGGGACCCGAGGGGACGGAGTTCCAGTTCAAAATATAGAGGATTTTATCCACATTAATAGCCTCCAAACACTATACAAATTTCATAAATATAGTGGGATTTTCCGCATCTATTTATACACAATTCTCCAATGTTTTGAAGAAACTAACAAAAAAGGTTGGTTAATTTATATATGAGATAAGTATAGACAGTGATAAAAAACACAGAAAAGAATAGAGAACAGCCGCTGTCGTACCTCTCCCCTCACCGTCCACAGAACCATGTGCGCTCAGATCCCCTCCTCCGAACATAAGCCCGCCCAAGCCGCACAGCCCCCCAGAGCACAGCATGTGTGTGTATATGTTATATGGAATGAGTGTAAGACTATGTGTAATAAAAGAAGAGAGTGTGCTCCGATAAACAGTGCCTCTGAGGCACTAGAGACACTGATCTCGACTAACTCGATTAGGGAATCAGGGTTACTTTTAGATTTTCCTGGTAAACCTCCTACTCTCCTGGTTAACGCTAGAGCTAAAGCAGCCAATGAACACCACATGATTTAAATACAGGAAAAAGATTGTCTGGGTGTACCTGTGAAAAGGTTTAACTTACTTTTGGTAACTCCCACTCTGAACGGGATCCATCGGCACTATAGTAATACGGCCGTCCTTGTTCATCCACATGCTTAATCCACTACCAAACAAAGAAAATATCTGTTACACTATGTATCATTCATAACAAAAAAGAGATTTTGGTGTGTAAGCAGCTCTTTCCAGCACCTTTTCATTGGTGTATTCAGACACATAGAGTGTGTGGCCATGTTCATCGAGTTCCTCAGACCAGCCTCTAGGGGGGGATCCGTACTGACTGTCTGACTGACTGGAGTGTGTACTGGGACAGTTCTCCTCAGAGGACAAATGCTAGAGAAGACAGTGGGACAAGAGAATGAGAAAACAAAAATGGCAGAAAGACAAAGTGAATCATAAAAAAAGATAAAAGCATTTATTTAAGTAACTTCGACACTATAGCATGGTGCTAACAACACTGGCAATGTGTTTTGTTTTTTTTCATGAAATAAACAAATAAAATGTATTCTTCGAATGCAATGCAAGTCACTTTGAATAAAAACATAAATGTAAATGTTACTTTTTCAAAAATTATTATTATTATAAAATAGTATAATGTTTAAATCGGAATACATAACATTATTATTATTATTATTATTATTATTAATAATATTAACAGTAATAAATAATACATTACTATTTAAAAAAAAAATTAAACTTTTTTTATATGTAATAAATACAAACACAATAATAACAGTTAATAGTTAATAATACAATAATAGTTATAATAATTATTATTTAGAAAATAATAATACATTTTAAAACCGATATAGTGCATCTGTAACCGATAATATTTTAACTGATAAACAAAATATACCATGCCCCACTTTTAATACACCCAAATTTAAGTTTTCACCACTAGATGGCAGCTATGGACAATGGAAAGAGTGAAACTTAGATCGACACCTCAGATAAGGCTGTCTTAAATGAGCTCAGGAAACGGGTCAAACAATTTACTCTCGTAAACACAGGCATGTTAGCTCTTACAGTATCCAGAACAACTTAACTAACATTATTTTTGTCATTTTAAATAATAATCCATAATAATAGTAATATCAGCTGAGAATGAGTTGCTCCACTCTGTTCTCTCTGAAGCTGGGTCAACTGCCTGTTGAAGCTTAAATATATGAACAGCATTTTTCAAAGGCTTAAATATAGACTGAAGACCTACTTCAACTTTGGCCTAGTTCAAACTTTCACATGCACAAGCATGTGGGCACACAGTCACACTCACATTAGCATAAAGACATATGAAATCAAGAAATATTTAACACAGTTGACTGACATGGATTTTTCAGTGTACATTTTTCCAGTTGTTTGTTACCTCCATGTCTCCAGTGTTGGACGTGTCCCCGCGACTGACCCCGTTGTCTCGTGAGCGGGGTGGTTTCCAGGTCCTCTCTTGAGTCGTGCGGTTGTAGTAGAAGCTTCTTCCACTCGAATCTTTGTGCGTTTCCCAGTCGCCCAGGATGTGCAGAGGGGAGGACGCGGGAACAGGTGGGAGAGATGACTGAGAGATCTTCAACTCCTGGAGGTTTGTGTACACGGGGGACTCGGGTCGACCCTGTCCGGTGGGAGATATACCCTGTGGACAAAACAGAGAAAGAGCAGCAAGTCAGAGGAAAATTGTCCTTTTTCAAAATAAAAATAAAAAATGTCTCTCCAGTTCTGCATGAACGTCAACATTTTGTTTAGCAGCTTGAATGTAAATGTCTCAAATGCACAGTGCACACATCTGACAAAGCAAGAAGGCCAAGAGAAACAAAAGCAGCAAGTAAAACTGTTATTGATTCTGCCAGAGAAACATCTGCCCATTATTTTATTGATGCTTTCATGGCTGAGTGACAACTGGCTGGATTTCCACGCTGTTCATTTAAAGCATGGGGAGAATTCAGTAAAGTTAGACATTAAGCATGGAAATATTTGCATATGATTTACCAAGAAAGAGACCGAGAACAACAGGAGGAGCCAGTTAAAAAAGCAGTTTCAAAAGATCCACAAAATGATCATCTGTACTTCATTTTTTTAATGACTTAAATTGATCAATCAGTCCTGGCAAACACATAATTAATATATTTGATTAATAAATAAGTTGCTTTGGAAAAAAAGTTTCAGAAATGAATCAATTGTAAATATAATGACAGTAAAACAGTCCAATAGTTCAGTTGGACTTGGTACACAGAAAAGTATAGAAGTCAGTCAATTAAGAAGTCAGCCACTCTTTCGGTTGTTTGAAAGAGTTATTTTAGAAAGTGTCTCTTCCTCATTACCATAAAAGAGACGACGTCCTCGACTCCTCGCTGCTGATGGCGCTGTTATTTTGGTGCAACCCATTGTGAACTTTAACATAATAAACACACCACACAATACAAACCACAGGAAAATTTAGCAACTGAAAACTCACATTTACAGGAAGAACAGAAATAGAAGCCAGTCTCTCACCTGAGAGTAAGAACAGCAAAGTCACCAGTGACTACTTGACTTGAAACCCTAATACTGCAACTAAGATAGAGGGTGTATACAGTATCTGTGAATGCATATGCTACAATTGGGTGACATGGCATATGTCTGAGGAGGACCAATCCAACAAAGCAATGACCGACTGCTAACCTTTGAAAAAATCTGACACGATTCCTGTTTTTATGGAAAGGCCAGTTGGCAAAAACCTCAAATAGTCAGGGAATTTTGAAGAGAGGGAAATAGACCTGTTGGCTAATCCATCCTGCCATGCATGAAAACATATGGGACTTCCTGTCATACTGAAATAATAAGGTTTATCGTGATAATAGACTCAAAGCTGCTCTAACATTTTCCAGTGTCCTGTGTGACTGCGTGGCGTTGGGCAAAACATCCCAAAAGATAATCCCAACATTACATTCATCCAAATGCTTTTGACTGGCAGTCAAATATTCATTTATGTGTATAAAGGCCACTAAACTACACTGTGCTAGTTCTCTTTCAGTTGATATTTTATGTCCATATATTTATTTATTTGATAAGTGGATCACTGTGGCTGTGGTTTATTCGTGTTCGTGACCAGCTGACTTACAGAACTCTTTAATTAAAAATGACATAAAAAAAGAATAGTTCAAACTTTTAATGTTAGAATAATAACAAAAAAGCCAAGAAAATAAACTTCGCCGATTTTTAAAGGCGGCAGCTGCAGTAAATAAGATTATATTTGAATCTACTTTTATGCAGGGTGAAGAAAGAAATAAACTGCAATACAATATTATAATCTAAAAATCTAAATTGATGTATGATTTTACCAACTGTATAATATAATATAATATAATATAATATAATATAATATAATATAATATAATATAATATAAGGTGGGTAGTAACGAAGTAGGCTACATATACTTCGTTACATTTACTTGAGTATTTTTTTGGAAAAATTTAACTTTTAAGAGTAGATTTAAATGTGGGAACTTTTACTTTAACTCAAGCTGTAGCCTACATTTACTTCGTTACGTTGGGCGACGTTCCTCTCGTTACTTTATTTTAATGCAATAGGCCTACATGTTAAATGCGTAGTTTGTTCCAAGCGCGCTGTATCTTTTTTTCTGGGGCATGAGCGATGCTCAATTCACAAATGAATCACTCTTTTGAGTCGATTCTGTTCAAAGACTTCATCAAACAAGTTGGCAGATCTGTCTAAATTGATTCGCAAATCAGTTTGAATGATTTGTTCAGTTTCCTTCACGCACTGAATCTGAAGCGGTTTCACACTCGGACTTGTAACGTTAACTGGAAGATTTAAGAACATCAAGAGCGTTGGATGAAGTGGCCGTGGACCTACAGTCCAGTCAAGCGAAAGCAAATCTGCAAATGCATCATATTGTTTGCCAGCGACGAAGATCTTTATTAGTCCTTATTAGTTCGTATGCTGTCTGTGAATGAATGATTCCACAGGACGATACATTCGATTTCGTTTCATTCAGGTAGCCTAATACATTTGACAACCAAACTGATTAATATGCCATGATAGCACTACTACAAAGTATGACATTACCAGTTTTTTGGACATATACCCTTAAAGACAAGGTAGGTAGGTTTTTTCTAAAAAACTTTTCCCCAGATTTGTTTAAACTGTCTTTATATACCAATACATAATTAAAATGTAAGTACTCTGAAAAGTAGAGTAAAAAAATCGAGTGTCTCTAGTCCTCTCAGGGCTGCAATAAACACAGCTACTTATTTCCATTCGGAACAAATGAAATGATTGGCTGGGCGACTGTCATTCTCCCTCGCTACCATGGCTACCACCCCTGCTGCTACAGGAGCTGCCCACATGCGCGCACCCGTTTGACTTGAGGAGGCGGAGAGGCACGGAAGCTAGGAAGAATCACAATTATGGCAGAGAAAGAGCAGTCAAAATTCCCAGTACCTGCATATACAGCATATTGCGAAGGCAAACAAGGCAAAAAAAGGAAGACAGTATTCGAAAAGGCTATGACCAAAAAGTTTTTGGATAAAGCAAGAAGTCAGGCGAGAGTCAATATCGGCCAATAGTGCTTTCATCGTGGAGGCTCTTACATGCAAAACACCGTATATGTTATGAATCTTACACGAAATTCACCTTCATCACAGTGTAACTGATTTGTGTGTATTGCGCAGTGGCGTGCGAAATCGTCTTGAAAACGAATGCCTTTGTTTGCCTTAGACACAGTTAACCAGTTTAAACATGCTTGCAGAAATATACATTTGATTACATTTTGGAGAACAGACAGAAGAAGATCTATCAATGTGCATTTGATCGTTGTTTGTGTTCAGATGTTCAGTAGCGGTCATGAGCGCGAGCACATGTGAAGAGTTTTAACTCTTTCTTCTCTGTGTTAATGGTTCCCTGTCTTTGAATGTAAAACTCTGCAGATTCACTTTAGATTCATACTTTACTTTATATATAAGTTACTATTATACAAACCAAAGGACAGGCAATGATTTTTGGGCAACAGATGGCAGAAATAATGCTCGTCTCTTCTGTTTTTGTTGCAAAGATAGCCTATATATATATATATATATATATATATATATATATACATACATACATACACATACACATAGGCCTATATATGATCCGAAGTAACTAGTAACTAGCTACTTGAGTAGTTTTTTCATTGGATACTTTTTACTCTTACTCAAGTAACTATTAAGATTATTACTATTACTTTGAGTAAATATTTCTATAAGTACTTGTACTTTTACTTGAGTACAGTTTTTGGATACTCTATATATATATATATATATATATATATATATATATATATATATATATATATATATATATATATATATATATATATATATATATATATATATATATATATATATATATATATATATATATACTCTGTCTGAATATAATAACCACTTGAAATTAAATCAAACATTAAAAAATACATTGGTAAATCTCACCTTCTGACTCCTGCTTGTCTCTTGAGCTGAAGGTCTTTTTCTTTTCAGTCTAATGGAGATACTGAAACTCTCCACCTAAATATCTGCATTCAAAACCTCAACCCTTGTTTGCATATCTGTTTCTGTCTCTTGCTCGGTATCAAACATGTGCACAGTGTATCTGTAAATAGAGACCAGCCTCTACTGGATCATTTCATAAGAAAGTTGACCCAAAAATAGCTCAAACAGCAAAGTTCATGTCACTCAGTGTACATACAATGGTATGTGCACAAACAGAAACAAAGATGAACGTATTCAAATCCATATTCAACCACATGCCTCCACATGGAAATCTGTAGAGCACACCCAAGAGGAAATGCACAGCACGCGCATATACGTGGTCACAGCTGTGAGTGTGTATGAATTAAAACCCCTATAGGCAAAAGGATATTTAAGTATGGACTCTTTAATAAATGCAGTCAGGTTGCAGGTACTGAAGTGTGTCTGTACCTAATATGAGTTCAAACTAAAGTACTAGTACACATGAATGCAAATTGGTTTCATGTTATGATAAGTCTGATGTTCCAGAGATGTTTTCAGATGAGATGTTAAGATATGGATGCTAATGAAGTCCTTTGTGGTTACCAGTCACACACACACAGGAATCTGACGGCTTCTACTCCACACATACGCCTTCTCGTTCAGACAGCACAAAGGTACAATAGATGCAACGGCACCAGTCACTGTAATCTAAATTCTGCAAGCTTGAAGCAAGAAAATATTCTTTCAACTTTCGATTAATCATCATCCATTCATGGATCTGTCCATCATCCTCCAAGTGCCAACCACTCTAATCATGCTTATGCAACCCACAAGTCTTGCCGTTTTAGAGATACTCCGACCCAGTCGCCTCACTATAATTTATTCATCGTCAGAGTTGCTCAGATCTTTATTCCTGCTCATTTCTCCTGCATCCAACTGATGGTTTACTTACCATCTAATCTACCTAGACCATAATATGTAGCAATGTTAGGATTTGACCAATGATATTCGCTTCACCTATGATGACTGGTCATAATGTTTTTACACTTTATCAGATCCACTGCTGTTCTCTTCTTGTGATTGGCCACTAGGGGTCCACATTAGACCATTAAAATGTTTGCCAAAGAAGGATTATGTGCAAACATGGTAACCTGCATTCCTTTCCTTCCTAAGCACCTCACCAGTGTGTGTGTAGTGTGTTTGAGAATGAAAAAAGAAACAGGACAAAAGGTCCCCAATATGCATTTCTATAGGGTCTTGGTCTTGTAAAGTCCTTTGATTAATGGTGACTGTGCATTATCCTCTGAGACATTGTCGATTTATAAAGTTCAGAGATCATTATAGAACAACATTTGACTGCAAAATCCCATTACTGACTAATCATTTCAGAGAGGTTCCATTAAGGTTATTCATTCCATGCACGCATTTCTTTAAGGACCTTTGTGTGTTAAGCTGGGACATACTCTAAGATGGTTACATAACAGAATGAATGTGTAAGATAAGAAAGAGAAGTGAGAAGACCATTTGACCACTTGTGACTTGTGTGTAGGACAGGGGCGTTTTCTACACAAAATACAGTCTAAAAGCCACACGAGAGAAGGCAGTGACTGTGATTGGCTGATTACCTCAGTGGACTAATGCCGACGTTCATAACAACTGCTAATTACAAAATATAACTCACTCATACAGATTTGCAGTTTTGGTCACTGGTGAAACACTAATGTCAACTATTTTACATTTTGGCGAATTGGTGGCAAATTTGTACCTTTTCATACATTTGTACCTTGCTGGTGGTTATTTAGGTGTGGGGTTAGGGGTAGACCTTCATGCTTGCTTTTTTCTAAAATAAAAATTAAAAATTAAAAACCTCAAATCATACAAATTTATACAAATTTGCCAAAATGTAAAACCGTTACAAACTGCCATAATATTCAAAAATCACCAAAAAATGTTCTCATGATATCGGGTTGTTTCAGCTCAGTTAAATTAATGCTTCATCTTCATACTTGCAGCCTTCATGACACTGAAAGGAATAACTATTAGTAATAATAATAATACCAATCTTCCATTTATCTTATCGCTCCCTTTGTTTTTAGAGGGCACAGTCTTTTTTCCTCCATCAAGAACTCCCCCTTACACAAAGAAAGACCCATCTCACTCTCTTTCTCCTGGACTAAGTATGAATGACCAGTATAACCTACATTTCCATCTGACTGCCTGCAGTCAGGATGCATCCACTCAGCCACACATTAGCACATCTGTGACATATGCACAGCCATCCAGTCACCTCCCCCAGAGACCCTGGAGCCACATGGATGTGTGTGTGCTCAACTGAACATGAGGTCTATATAAACTGTATGAGACCACAGTATCAACTGCAAGAGTGTCACGAAGGACACAACCACACGCACTCCAATCAATAAGTGAGGCTCCAGGAAGGCTGATTTGGTCGACAGCAAACTTTATAGGGAATTTTAGCTCTGTTTCACACCTCAGTGAGTTCAGAGATGCTCAAACTCTGACAGAGAGACAACCAATTAACCTTTAGGTCTTCAGCACAATGCTGCGTGATAACGCACATGCACACCCCAACAGACCACCTGTGCTCATCTCTAATGCTGACGGCTTCTGTAAGACTCAATGAGAATATGAAATCTCAGTCAGAGCAATCTCAGTTTTTTCTCTGAAGCACTGCAACAGATGTCGAAAGGGTACAAATGCCAGAGGAAATTAAAGAGGAAAACCTGACAAAAATTATTACAATTTTTGCTTTGCTTTAGTTATGCACAGCCTATAAGAAGCACATATATCCATCAATCCATCCATCCATCCACATGTATGTATACGTGTAGATATATTATAGAGCTAGACAGATGTTTTTTTTTTGGTCCATAAAATAAAAAGTCAGTAGGATACAATGTTGTTTTGGACCTTTCTTCCTTTCTTCCTTCCTTTCTTTCTTTCTTTCTTACAATCAAATCAAATCAAATCAAACAATCAATCTAGAGCACAGATTTTTACTGAATGTACAAAAACCACTGAAATATTATTTAAAACTTTAGGGAGAGTACATGATGACATGAATTTTTCTTATTTTTGGGTGAACCATATGTGTAGATTTGCATCCGTCGTAAACAGTGAATGTGGCAGTTAATATATGTTTTTCTGTGATTGCGTAGAAGTGTGTGCGTGTGTGTATGGTGAAACCTGCAGGCGGTGTGCTTTGATGGTAGTCCCAAATCCACAGCGGCAGACGGTGCATCCCGCAACCATGCAAATTCCTGTGTTCTCATTGGTTCCCTTCATCTCCCCAAAAACCCCTATTAATTATTCAGAAATGTTAGAGAGAACTCCTAGTGAGCAACACTCTGTTCTCTGTGCTCAAACCACTGCTTGTGAGTAAATGTCCCATATCTTCAACCTACAGTCTGTACAGACACACACAACTCGCATGCTGGTCTTCATTTTTACCAATTCATGTTTTCCATAGTTTTCCATACATTAAAGTTTTTGGAAAGACATACTTTATTGTCCATTATCGAACATAAAACTACACTTCTGTGTTGCTTGATGCTACACAAAACTGGAAATTTCACACTAATCATTATTATAGATATAAGATTAGGGGGAGTTGAACAAGGGGAGTTCAAAATATGGGGATGGTTGTCACCTAAATTAGCTTAAAACCTTGAAGTGAGTTGTGGTGAGGATGCTCCTGGACAGAAAGGCTGGATTGATGATTCGTCCTTTATCTCTCTCTCTCTCTCCCATCCCCCTTATCCCTCTCTCTGTCTTTCTCTCTTTGTGTTGCCTCTATGTGCTGACGAATGCAATGGCTTAAAAAACTGCACTACTGAAAAACTTAATTGAACTGACACGCTCTGCAACACAAGTATAACTTTTCCACTTTTTGTATTTTTGTCGACATAATGCATTTCCTACAAGTTCCAGTATCTACAGCAAAGCAGACTGTTGGGGGGAAACTACAAGGCTAATCCTAAAATCTTGGGTTGACCTTCGGGGATAAACTCTTTCTTCTTTTGATTCATCTATTGGGGTATGCATTGACCTCCAGCATTGGAAGGTAACTAAAAAGACTATTGTTTTCAAATGGTATAGATTTTCTATTAACAAGCTATTTGTTCCAAAAAGTAGCAAAGAAATGGGAATTTGTCACAATATATGGTGTATGGAGCATTACAACCATGCTAGTCAATAACTCCAGTGTCCAGGGCTCAACGCGGAAGATTTTTTCTACTGGCCAGGTTGGGTTAAAATTTTTACTTGCACTGCCAAAATTGTTATTGGCCCCCAACACACATAAAGTAATAAATAAAATAAAATAGGTCTGGTAATTGTTTTTGACCCATGTAACCTTAATAAAAAGGTTATGACACCAAAAACTACTAGCCTAACTATATCAATATAATATTAAATTTCCAATATTGTTAACAGTAAGTAATAAAATAAAAACAAATAATCAAATTACAAGCAAAAGTATATAAATACAATAGAACAAACATACAAATGAAATAAACAATGCTTTTCAGGTTGGTCTAACAGTAGATTTCAGGTACAGAAATGAAATAAAGTAATAAAAAATAAACAAAAGTACCGGACCCAGACCTATCCGGCGAAATTCTGAAGTGTGCATTCGTTGAACACTTTAGTATCCCATGAGGCCACAGGAGAGGACTTGTGAATGGCAGTGAAGTGACGCAACTGATGCTGGTAGGTCACATGGGAACGACAACATGGCGAATGTATTACATCCAGGTTACATTCATACTACACACATTGATATTATATAAAACATACTAGCCGATTTTTTTGTGGGGTTGTGAAATAATTACTTATTCAAAAAAATACCTACTCAAAGTATGTGATTTTGGAAACTCGCAATATGGGCACTTTGCCTTAATTTTGCACGATTATGTCCGTTCAAGAGCAAGAAGACATGACAGCTGCTGACTGAGATGCGGCTTTCTGGGTGCGTGCATTGGATGCGTGTTGCTCATACAAACTTCTCAAACAGTGCACGATTACTGAATTGAATTCTCTTAAGCTTAAATATAAAATTTGCAATTTTATTGCAAATGTCAGATGTGGCAAGTGACAGTTCCGTCCACTGTCCCGAGCATCATAGACAGATGATTCCCTGACACACACTATGGGGTTAACTATGGTCTGTACAAACTAAAAAACACATTTGCCATACACACACACGGACAGGTAGGTTCACAGCAGCAAGATAGATTTTATTCTTCTCCAAAATACAGATTTAGTGAACCAGAGCTAAGAGCCTTTAAATTATTTTTGTTATAACAATTTAATTAGTTTAAACAACTAATTATCTAAGAAAATCAGGACAAACACAATTATAACATCCCAACAACAACTACACTAGAACACAAGTATAGAGATCTATACTCTGATATACCAAAACACTGTTTACCCAGTGTGGCTTTACTCCTAGATTACACTAATGGACTTGATTTGAAGTCAGTGCTTTCTCATCCAAACCAAAGATCTTTATCAAAACACAACATCCAATCTAACTGATCTAAAACGCATTTTAAAAGGTACTAAAGTAACGGTTTATAATCATAATCGTATAGTTTTTTTTAACCAGACTTGCTGGTGACCTGAGATTCTCTTCTGTGTTTTTTCTCTCACTTCCTTACGGGCAGTGAGAAACTCACCAAAACCCATTTATTTATTATCAAGACTGCAATTGTATTTTGGCTGACTTACCAAAGACCTTTATCAAACACTTACAAAGAGTTCAGAATGCAGCAACAAGACTGCTGTGCTGACTCATACTAGACTGAGGAATCACTTAAATCCTTTGGCTCATTCTGCCAGAACTGATCGCAGGATCCTCCATTTTTAAATGTCTTCACGGTGTTGCACCAAACTACCGTAGCAATATGATAATGAAACACTTGAGACCAATGTGTAAAAAACAGCAGGTGGGCTGAATGAACATGCAAATTCAATCTCTGACAAGAGGCAGCACTTTTTGAAAAGCAGGAATACAGCAGTTACCCTGGCTACTATAGTACACAAAGCGCTGCCCAACTTTCTTTCCAACTTGCTTGTTATAGAGAAGAAAGCAAAGAAAACATGTTTCAAACAGCCTTTCAGATTTTTGTATTGACTATGGATTATCAAACACCACCAAATACAAGAATATTAATTCGTAAGTGCCACTAATTCGTAGTTTTATGTAACAGCTCTAGGCATGTGACCAAAAGTTTGAATCTTATTGGTTTTCTTCGCAATGCGATGAATACCTCTCTGTAAAAAAAAAAACACACATAAAAGTTGCATTAATGGCATGCGAATGTTCATGTGGGCCTAAACAGACTTTAACATTAGTCTTGTTGTAAACAGGCCTTCACACTTGCTTGTACATAAAACATGGCCGGATATATCAGTCTTTAAATTCACTGTTGTCTCAAATTGTGAAAAACAAGCAAATAGATATGCATTTAATTTTTTAATTCTGTCTCACAAAGAGAGCCTTACTGTCAAAGATACCATTTTACAAATATAATATGATAAATGTTCTGATAAAGTTTTTATTTTTGAAGTACGTGTTACCACTACGGATATGCATTTATTTTCAGTAATTCAACAATCTGTTGCAAATTACTACTTTAGTTTTAATCTTCAGTGGGGCACTTTAAAAGGTGCTTTATAAATAAAGTTTTGCTTATTTAGAGAGAACAATGGACAATATTTCAGTTCATCATGCATAACAGGAAATATATTAAACAACCCCACATAAATGTCTTTTGATCGTATCTTAGCATAAAGGAAATGCCTTCTAGAATGATACTTTACTCTTTCTCTCTTACTCACTTAATCACAGACTGATAATTCAGACAGAGTGGATTAATCTGAACTGATACTGAAACAGATAATCTTATCAAGCTGAATCAAATCAGAATCGGCCAAACGACCCGACAACATGCACATTAGATGCAATGACGCAATCACTGTAATGATGCATCCAATAAAAGAAATCCCAACTGTGTGTCCTAGACTTAAATTAAGCACATGGCTTGTTAACAAAGGTGCAGAGTCATTGCGGTGCACTTGCTGTGCTAGATCACTATGGCTGATTTACTCAAGTGTTGTTCCCGGTGTTGGTCCGTCACCCCTGTACACACAAGCACAGCAGGGTTAACGAAACGTCTTAGACTCTCGTCGAACGTCTGCCACATGGACTAAAGGAGATGACGGCTCTTGGTACAGAGAGCACAATAGCTATTCAGGCAGAGCTGCCCTCAGAACAACTCACAATGACTCAACAAAGAGGAACAGAAAGATGAATAGACAGAGCGAGGCGATTCGGGAGTGACAGACACAGCCAAAAAGATTTTCAAAAGTGTCACTTTCTCAGCACAGAGGCATGGAAGAGCAAAGAACAATGATTTCAGAAAGACTTCTGAAATAGTCTGGAAATATGAGGCTCTGCATTGGAAACAACCAAAAACTTTGGGGAACTGTGGGAAAGGAATTCTAATTATGCAAAACTATAGGAGAAAGACATTCCCAACGCTCAACGCGTTGTCCTATATGTTAGTGGTGCAGGACACCCATGCCTGCCCTGGACAAGACCTTTAGCTGCAGAAATAGACACAGAACAATGTGTCTTTATCACGATGACCACAAAGCCACCGTACTGACGGAACAAAGCTTAAGTGTTGAAGACACTTGCCTGAATGACACGGGTTAATCAGCAAAAAGACGTCAATGGCCGCAATGACGCAACCTGTACTTGCCTCTCTGCTAAGGAAGCCTCAGTGCTGCTCTCCGTTCAAAAAAACAACTGACATCATCCCTCTCTCCTACACACTGTCCATTTCTTATAGGTCAAGTTATGTGTGAGATTTCACCACAAAAGAGTATTCCAGTCGCTAGACAGCATGACAGTGACATGACAGAACACTGCAGCAAATTAAAATAATAATCATACCATACATATACATACATGACAAAATACAGTAAAAACAGTAATACTGTGAAATATTAAAATAATTCAAAATAGCTTTTTGTTTTAATATATTTTAAAACGTAATTTATTCCTGTGATGGCAAAGCTGAATTTTCAGCATCATTACTCCAGTCTTCAATGTCACATGATCCTTTAGAAATCATTCTGATATGATTGATTTGCTGCTCAAGAAATATTTCTTATTATCAATGTTGATGGCTTAATATTTTTGTGAAAACAGTGAATTTTTTCAGGATTATTTGAAGAATAGAACAGCATTTATTTGAAATAGAAATGTTTTGTAACTTTATGGATCTCTTTGCTTTCACTTTTGATCAATATAATGCATCCTTGCTGAATAAAAGCATTAAACTTTTAAATGGTAGTGTATATTATTATTAATAATATTAACAGTTAATATTAACAATTACAATATATCCAACATTTATTGCATTTTTATAATTATTATTTGATTAACATTATTATTTCAATTTCACAATTTAACAATTATCCATGGGTAACATTTATCATACATGAGAAGCCACACCCTTAAATGAGAACCCAACCTACATTAAACGTCTTCCTGTATATCACAGCATTCTCAATTTCCCCCTTCAGTGCTCGGACACTCACCAGGTAGTGTGGAGATCGAAGGTAGGAGAACATGTCTCCTGTGGATCTGGGGCCAAAACCGGCCCCCGCTGAGAAAGTGAGGTCCTTCTTGAAGCAAGAGGGACAGCAAGCGATACAGAGAGGGCGGAAGAGAAAAATAAGGAATCAGAGACAAGAGTCAGTCACGGCTTTCTAACCCAAAGCCACAAAGAGGCAGGCACTAGGTGCTTAAAGAGAGCATCTTAGTAGGTTAAATATAGAAGCAGTAGCGTTCTCTTTAAATAGGTTCACTCATTAGGACACCGGTCTTGACTATTGTAGAGTAAAAGAGAGAGAGTAAAGCAACCACTAAGAGAAATCATGACAGGGTGGCCTTGTACGCTGAGGGTCTTCCAACAGAGGTCAGAGGTTACAGCACTAGAGATCAATGGAGATGCAGTTCACACGCTCCACAGAGAAACGGTGGGATTTAAATCGCCATGGTTCCTGTTCACGAGTCTGTCAGGGTGTAAGTTTGAAGCTCCATTCACACTGACAGTGATTAAATCACTAGAGGTCACCAAGTTACTGTGCTGTTGGTTGCTTTTGGACGTTTCAACTCGACTGCAGTGTCAGGTGGAAAATCACATGAACTTCACTGACCAAACTCCCACTGGTAGTAGCCAACGAATTTCTTAACGAATTTAACTCTGCTAAACTTTGTTGGATGACAATTAATGACTTTCTTGTGGTCTACACATCACTGTCAGTGTAAAGGCTTGATAAATAAATACTTTTGTCCTATTTTATTATAATATCTATAACTACAAGTACACCCTGTGTAGGTTGATGCACTCTGAAAAGTGAAAACACAACAGTGCTATCAAAACATTGCTCTGTTTGTTTGAGCACCCTAGCCAGTCTGACATAGCAACAGTGACTGAACCAATAGCGTGAGTTTGGGGCGGGGATTTTTTTTTTTCAACCAATGGCGGACGAGGACAGTGTTTGGGGAAACCTGTTTAAAAACAGTCAAAGCTTGACCTGCCCTGAGTCAGCAGTTTTGACATTTCATTGGCTGGGCAGTTGCCGTGCAGGGCTTTGAACAAAGAGAGTGCCCTGTGTGCCTAGTCAAGCTCTACCCCACAAGTCTTCTGCTGATAATTTGCACACGGTCACGTCGACTCTCGTGCCCAATACATCACACCCACTCACAACCCCACTCACTGAATAATGCATATAGTGATTACTGTGTGTGGATGAGCCTGAGAGAGACTGGTGTTTACAATTCTCGAAAGTACAACCAAAGTCCCCTTTAAGCAACTCTGTTGACTCGGCAGCCATTTTCGCAGCTTTAATAATACATCTATGCCAAATCATTCCTCATCAAGACGACATCAACTTGGTTTGCAGTATTTATAATAATAATAATAATAATAATAATACTATAGATACTATACTATCAAAATGTTTGTCAAATTGTAAAATTTCATTTTATGGACAAAACAAAAAATATAATCTATTGTGTTTCATAGAACAAAAAGTCAAACAGGTTTTGATTGACATGAGGGTGAGTAAATGAGGACAGAATTTTCATTTTTAGATGCACTATTTAAATAAAGTTTTTTAATAAATCTCTCTCACATGCTCATGCAGAAATGGTCACTATGAAGATAACATATGAATGAAAGGGTGAATCAGGTTAATTAAAAATTAAGACACTCTAAATGCTTATGCTTTTATCAAGCCTCTCCTGCTTTAAACAACACGATAAGAAAAAGGGCAAGGTTAAAGCGTGACCGGCAATCTGCACAATAGTACAAAACAATGTGTTCATGTGTTATCACTTCTGCAGAGGTGTGAATATTACCAAGTCTGTCATAGAGATTATAAGAACTCAACACTTGTCCACCAATTCAACACTCAACATTTCAAGAGCTCTCTTCCTCTCTGCTTCTTTATTTTATGCACTTTCACCTTCCATCAAGGTGACCCACATAGAACCATCCCTACGTGCAAACATATAGATTTAGCTGTGCAGAGCTAAGCCAGCATTAAACCCATCACAGAAACCTCCAATCAGACACTTACATATACAATTTAGCCTCAGGGAATTTTGTAGGCTGGATTTCCATGATTTCAACTATCCTTCAGTGCTACATTCATAAGAGCGCTTCAGAGACGTTGTTGACATTCTTTAGGTCAATCAAAAGTCATGTGATCATTTTAGAGCTCAATCTAGTTAACAACAACAACAAGACTGAGACAGGCACAGACATAGAGGAAATAATACCACTGTGAGGAACAAAAAGTCAGACAAAGACAGGAAATGGAGTCAGACAGAAGTGTTGTCTGGGGTACAGGTGAGAGACGGCTGCTCAAGTAAACAAAGTTGATCAAAAGGCCTAAATAACATATAAAACATGGCCTTTGTTTCAATATTTACATTTATTCGTTTAGCAGATACAAGACAAACTCCATCATAAACACATTTGTACAAATTATAAATAAATATTCAAGCAAGAAGGGAAAACTTAACCATGATCCTTTGCAATTACGTCATACTCTCAGCCTTAAGTTTTGTTTGAGGCACCAAGCAAGTTACCTAGATAATCACAATCAACACTGTTAAGTCTACTTTGTTCTATTATGTCTATTAAATAGTCTGTACTTATTTTAGACAGATATTCTGACGGTGGTTGGTCGCTTTGCAGTGGCTGATGTGAAGCTGGATTCCGCAGTGTTTTCAGAATGATTTTAGATCAGACAGGTCGTGGAGAACTTTTGCAGAGTACCCAAAATCTCTCTAGACCTTGAAAATTCAAGAGAAAGAATGAGAGGAAAAGCAGAAGAGAAAGAGACACCCACTAAAAACTTCTGCATTAGCTGTCATGCAGCTTACGTTACTACAGACTGATGATTAACTAACATCACCATGTCCCAGCACTTCCATAAACTTTTAAAGGTGCTCTAAGCGATGTTGGGTGACGTCACTTCTTGTTGACGTTCGAAGTATTGTCAAACGAAACGGAGGCTAGCTCGACCCTCCCTCCTCCTCATCCCGTCCCCTCCCCCTCCCTTCCGTGCTTCCTGAAACAGGCTTTTCCGATGTAAATTCGCGTTCCTTCTCCTTTTCCCTCTTCTTTGCTATTTTTTCATCGGAACGTCGTCTCTTTGGTCGTGTGTCGGCCATATCAAAATTCAATAGAATATAATTCTAATGTTAATCGTTGTCTACGACATCTCTCCTCTAGCTAACTTCCCTCTTCATGCTTCTCTCTCCTCGACTCCCCACAACCCCCTTCATGTGCACGCGCACTAACCCCCCAACCCCCACCCCCAAATCATTCTTGTCGGTTATTGGCTGGAACACTGTTATGTTTCGTGGTCCAGGCTGGGCCAGTTTGTTTTTGTTGCCGTTTGTGGAGCCTGGGCTGTCTACAGAGACCGCGTTTTTTACAGTGTGTTCAGGGGACAGGCAGCGAGCGGATAGTGAGGAGATGTTTGCTGTATGTGACAAAAAATGTTTCAGCCTAAAAAACGCGTGACATCGCTTAGAGAACCTTTAACTGGCACATTACACTCTTCAGTGTTATGTCCAGTCTGCATACATAAGGTCAAATCCTAAAGATCAAGCTTGTTCGTCACCATTCTTAGTCTTTTTACGTTACAGTCGATAGCAATATAAGAACAAAAATAGTTCCTCCGGAAGCCAGAGTTACGTAAACAAGGGAGACGACAACAACATTGTCATCTGGATTATGGATTTAAAATCTGATTTACCCTTTTGCCCGGGAGGGGAATGACCTGTTAGGATGTCAAACCACCACAACAAATCAAGACATGTTCTTATTCATCTTGAAATGTTTGTTCCTGACTCAGGGTTTTGAATCACTATAGGAAGAGAAGAAAATGAGACTCCTCAGACATCATTTTGGTGCCATGAACAATCAGGTTTGAGTCTCAGAATGCACAGACCGTCTTCAGAAAAAAATCCTGATTGTTCATGTAAATAGCAAATTGTCGTTGAGTGTCAGTAAAGACGGTCTCTTCCTGTCTTGGAGTATGGCTTTCAGCAAAAAAATAAGCAGCAAAATGCAAGATTTCTTACCTTTCCATCTAATTATCAATCAATATACTGCCCAGGTTGATAAATTGGCAGATATTTGGTAATTGAATTAGTTAATAACCATGTTTGCTTGAACAGAAGTATACAGAAATTGGATATTTGAATATATTTTAAAATGTGATTTAGTCCTGTGATGGTAAAGCTGAATTACCACAATATTCAGTCATGTGACACTTCAGAAATCATTCTAATATGTTGATTTTGGTGCTCAAGAGACATTTATTATTATCAATGTTGAAAACTGTTTTGCTGCTAAATATTTTTGTCAAAACCATGATACGTTTTCTTCAGGATTCTTTGATAGAAATAGAATAAAATAAAATAAATAGTCAGTGTCCCATGCCAGTAAAGTGCAGGAGATTCAGATGTTTACATATCAAATCAAATCAAATCAAATCAAATCAAATCAAATCAAATCTCACAAAATTAAATGACTGCTATCTCCAATATTTTTCTAATAAATCAAGAAATGTGTCGTCCCTGTGTATGCATCTCTTCCAGTATCTGAAACATAATTTTGCTTTATTTCACTTTGTCCCTCCTACACATTTAGCCTCAAACAGATATCAAAACTAGTATTTCACATCTGTCAACTCAAATTCATCTGTGACATTATCTTTCTCTCGCCCTTTGGCTGACTGACTGGATGAGAGTATTTCAGCTGAAACGGAATGGTAAAGAGACATGGAGGCTCTTCACCCCCCTTAGATGTCTGATAATGTGGCTTTTGTCAGTCATTCAGCCCTTTGGAGGCCTCTAGAGTCTCATTCTCTGTCTAGTTCAGTGATGACAACACTTCCCCTGCAGTTGCCTTAGATTCAGCAAGCAACTCCAGGAGGTGAAGCTAAAAGCAGACATTTAATTCAGAATAGACTGCTGTGGTTTCAAAGCCAATAATTGGGCTTTCGGCCACTTTGTGCATGTGTTTATGGGATTCAATTTTATTACTCCGGGGCTTGATACTTATAATGACACAGCATGAAATTTAGAGCACACACACACAGGCCTAGTTAAGAGACCTGAATCTGAACACAAGGCAGTTCCGCTGTTCCGAGTTATTGTTTGGGAAAAATGAAAGTTGCGTCCCAAATGATGGACTACACTATGCACTTATATTATACGTACGTACTTATGCACTCCGTGTATGAATTTTATATGGTTATTTTGTCATTCGACATCGGAGTCCGATGCCCCTCCCCCTCCGCTACGTAATTAAAGTTGCGACAGTTGAGTGGAAGTTAATTAAGTGCATCATCCGGGTATTTAAAGTGCACTTTTCAGTGTGAATTTTCATTGTGAACACACTATTCACACTTGGGAGTCTTTTCAGGCTGACATATGACTTCAGGATAATATTCCTGACTTGAATATTCAAATTTCAATTTGACCATTTCTACTTCACTATTGCTTACTCACAAACACTTACATTTTCAATAACTAGGGGTGCACAATATATCAGAAACACTGTTTTCTGCAAATATTAGTGATTCGCAACTGGTCGATTTAATTGTTTGAGCTCATTCATCAGATTTTTACATTTATATTAAGAAAGATAAGTAATCTTAAAAAACACTAATTTAATAACAGTGCAGCAAATTTCAAAATGAATATCCATTTTTCATACTGTGCATTGTAATGTTGTGATGCCTAAATTTACTGATTTTAGTTTACAAAACAGTATTGGATTTAAATATCGGCATCTGTTATTGACCAGAACATGAAAATAATTATCGGCTAGATTTTTAATAGTGGTATATTAAGGCAAAGGAAAAAAATCCGATAAATGTTTTTGAATCTTGTAAGAGGGACACACCATAACACAAGCGGCTCTTTGAGTGTTTGCTTTGGTTCTTTAGGCTCTCTTTGTGCCAGTATAAAGGGCCATTTTGGGGCACCCAGTGCTTACTGGCACAAACATCCACCCAAGTCTTTCTTTCCAATTGCACAAGCAGACAGCAATCCATCACACACTGCACAGAGAGAGAAAGAGATATTATTAACCTCTCCAAAAAGGACATAAAAGAGTATAAGATGAGTAAAAGGAGGGATAGAAAAACTGCCCTTTTAAGAGACAAAAAACATTATTGGCTGGAACTCAATAAACACCAAACCCACTGTAGAATAAAGATTAGATTGTAGACTTAGATTAGATTGTCGTTTTAAAATCCTCACCAAATGTATGCACATACAACCATGTAACGCTAAGAGTGTGTGTCACTTAATCCAGTTCTTTCCCATCTGCCCCCAACCCCCTCTTCTTTATGGAGGTACCATAAGAGGCTTTTATATGGGGGTGGGTTGTGTTCGATGCAAGAAGACAAGGGGAACATGCTTTTATACTAATTTAAACACACTCCAAATCTTTCCAGGTTGGTTGACTCAGAAGTTGGCATTTTGAGAGATGTTTTCAACTTCAGGCTCTGAACTGATAAGACCTGCAATTTCCCCAACAGCACTGAAAGAGAAGTTAGAGTGAAACGTGAGAGCTAGAAGCACTCAGTGGCCAGCGAGCCAGAGGGTGACAGGAAGGATAGCGAGAGTGGTCTTTGACTGGGGTCTTCAAACCATCTGCCTAGATGATGTGTCAAAACACAGGATCAGCCAAGCTGATTTTATGAGGATTACATGAGGGGAGTGTCTTGTTGGAAGATATCACAAACTGTCACTCTCATTGACAAGCTTCTCCCTATGTACCAGAGATTAACAACCCTTCTGTAGAACAAGATAAAACATTTTGAAAAATGTCTTGTGCTTTTTGTCCATTCAATGAATTTCAGCAGGGCACAATGTTGTTTTGAACCCATCAACTTTCATTATAATGGACCAAAGCTTGAAAAGAGTTAAAACACTTTAAATTATTTTGTTATGTGTGGAACACAGAAGAAGATCATTTAAAGTGTTTTAAAGTTCATATAGTTCATTTTTGAGTGAACTATCCCTTTAGTTCATTTTGATAGTTCATTTTTGGGTGAACTATCCCTTTAAGAACTGACATTGAACCCTAACTGTTCAGGTCAGTGTATGCTATTAACTCTTTCCCCGTCAGCATTTCTGATCATTTTCACAAACTTTCATGGCCGCCTGAATATTTTGTTGTATGAATATCTGAACATGTAATATATACACAAGAACATGCTCTGCTTTAAAAAAAAAAAGAACAAAAAAAAACCTTTTTATTCTAGCTTCATGCATTCTTTTTTTATCAACACTTGAAAAGGGGGGCAAGTATCATAAAAAACAACATTTTAAATAAAAAGCTGAGAAAATAGTGAAAAAAAAAAGACTACGCCCGGATCGCATTCAGAACGATGATCAAAACATATATGGAGTAGATCGAGTCCATCAACATCACCTAAGCTTGCACAGTCCTAAACTATTTCCTAGGTCTACATTAGGCGTTAGCATTAGCATTTATATGCTGTTTAATGTTTGATGATTGTTATTTTACATGTGCATAAGCCATGCTTCTTTCACTTGTTTCCGCTTCTTCTTCGTCTGTGTTTTTATCCGGAGATTCTGTACTCTTTTAGAAGATGCGTAATAGCTTCCTCTACCGTATAACATGGATTGCTGGAAATTTCCATCAATGGCGGAGAAGCGTTGTGTCATAAATAATAGAAAATTCTGTCAATGCCAGGGAAAGAGTTAATATTTCAAAAGCATCTCTTTATGTAATAGTGAGATTAGCACAAGCATAATCTACAGCTCAAAAAACAAATCTTTGTGATCCAAGTGGTATTTGGTGCAAGAAGGCCAAAGGGTAACACCCCGGCAGGGTTATTTGAGTGTTAAAGGAAGTGCATCATAAGGTCTTGCACAAAAAAAACTGCAGACACAAACTGGCACACAAACATACACATACAGTAATACTGAAAGTGCAAACAGAGAGTGGACAGAGGAAACTTCTTTAGTAATGACTTCCTGTGTCCTTCAGCCACAACTGAATCACAGTAACAAAAGCTGGCAAAAAGTGATAGTGTACAGACGACTCAATGTACACACACAAATGTGAAGTACTGAAAGCAGTGAAATTCTTCGCCCTGAGGATCTTCTCTTTGTTTTGACATGCTTGCTAAAACTAACAGCTTGCAAATACTAACACATAGACACATCTCAAAGTGACTGATAATCAAACAAAAACATGTCTGGGTCACATTTCACACAGATAGTACATGGAAAAACTCCCTTGAAACATATACATACATGTTCAAAAGTCTGAGGTCATTAAAAAAAAAAGATTTGAAAAACAAAAAAACAAAAAAAACTCTCCTATGCTCACCAAAGCTACATTCGATTAAAAAATACATTAAAACCATAATGTGAATACTATTTTATTATATATATTTTCAGCATCATTACTGCAGTCTTCAGAGTCAAATGATCCTTCAGAAATCATTCTAATATACTAATTGTGATTTAGTGTTCAAGAAACATTTCTTATTATTAACACTGTTGGAAACAGTTGAGCTGTGGAAACCTTTAATTTTTCAAGATTATTTGATGAAAAGTTCAAAAGAACAGACTTTATTTGAAATAGAAATTGTTTGTAACAATGTTAAAGTCTTTACTGTGACTTTTGATCAAATTAATGCATTCTTTCTGAATTAAGTAAGCATACACTTCTTAATGAACCCAAACTTTTGAATGGTAGTGTAGTAAATTTGAATAATATATGATGTTTTTCCTTACAGCAATGACAGAAATGTTTTTGCACTGCAGTAATGAGAACTTAAGTAAAGCATGTTTAATTGCTGTAAAAATGGCAATGAAGAAAATATAGTCCAAAAACAGGCTTCATTTTCTATAAGTAAAGCATGATGTCTTACATCTTTCTTTTGATTTTGGGTCAATCTGTCCTGGACATGTTCTTCACCTGACTATTCCTTTGCAATGGTTTGTCACAAGCATCCACAAACAGTAACTTTCGGCTTTGAAGGCATTAACCAGGTGCCAATCTTCTATGCTGGAGAGAGACATCAAACATATTATGGCCTTTCAGACACGGCAGGACACACACACAGCACAGAGACATCCATCTCCACAGTGAAATCCATTTCATTAATGAACTCATGAGGAGAAACACAGAGGAGAAGGGTCATCAGCCAATCACAGGCGAGGACAGTAGAGGCCTGTGGCCTTGTACTTCCTATCCTCTACACACACAGATGTTGAAAACTGATATGTTTAGACTAGTTAACCACAAGTAATATTCATGGCAGGAAATAGGAAATAGAAATAGAAAATAGGAAATAAATACATGAGTAAGTTTGCTGACTGCAGTGTTTGCATAAAAAAGTTCTCTAATATGTGAGAGGGTTGATTCTTTGTGAGTGGGCAGATCACTCCGGATCATTCTACACTACTGGTTCACTATTGTGACTGATGCACCTCAGCTCAGCAAACCGAGATGTAGAACGTTCCCTCTGACAAAAGCACTCATGCACTGCTGAGATAATGTCCAACATAATCAAAAGGTCATAAACCCCTGTGAGGGACGGGTTACCTAAGTTCAGTCAGTGGCACAATGTTGTTTTCGCTCTCTCTCTCTCTCTCATCTGTTTGACTTTAGCCTTTCCCACAGCTAAATGTCCCTGGATGTATTGTGGCTGGTCTGAATTGGTTTAAACACCAGAAAAATGTGAAACGGGGAGAAAAGTATTCGCAGTGACATAAACTGATTCGCAAAGTTTGCTTCTTTTGTATTTGTAGATTAATTTTCACATGTTTCTATGGTACACTGGAAAAACAATGATTAGCATTTCATAAGATTTAAAGGCTTTCACTGGCAAAAACCTTTAATATATGCAAAGAGTCAATATTTTTACAGTGTTGACCCTTCTTCATAACCTCAGCAATTTGCTCTGGCATGCTGGATATTAGCTTCTGGCTGATGGAGATCAATTCTTGCCTTATAGTGCTCATAGTCTGATTGTCCATTCGCCATTTGAGGATTGACTAAAGGTTCTCTATGGGATTAAGATCAGTGGGGTTGCCTGGGCTACGGATCCAAAATTTACATGTAATGATCACTGAGCCACTCTTGCCTTGTGACATGGTGCTGCATCTTACTGGAAAATGCATGGATCATCACCAAATTACTCCTGGGTTGTTGGGAGAAGTTCTTGCAGGATGTTTCAATACCATTCTTTATTCAAGGCAGAGTTTTTGGAGAGAGCCCACTTCCTTGGATGAAAAGCAACCCCACACATGGATGGTCTCAGGATGCTTCACTGTTGGCATGACACAGGACTCATGGTAGAGTACCCCTTTTCTTCTAAGGACAATCGCTTTTCCAGATGTCTCAAAAGGTCGGAAGGGGGCTTCATCAGAGAATTAATGTATCAATCCTTGCACTTCTTGCAGAATTTCAGTCTGTCCTTGATGTTTTTCTTGGAGAGAAGTGGCTTTTTTGCTGCCCTTCTTGACACCTGTCCCGTTGTCCACTCACACCCACCTGCTGCCAATACTGAGCAAGATCTGCACTGGTGGTGACACATAGCTGTCGTAGCCAACTCCTCAGGAGGAGACAGTTGCAGGACGCTCTGTGACGTCCTGAAGCCTTCTTTACTGCAGTCGAATCTCTCTCCTTGAAGTTCTCGATGATCCGGTAAATGGTTCTTTCAGGTGCAATATTCTTTGAGTAAATTCCTTGCATGTGAGGTCATTTTGATGCAAATTGATGATGGACGCCAAAAACAAGATGGATGTCTTGTTTTTCTAAAGGTAACCATTGCTAAAGAACACAGTGCTTCTTCCCACCTTTTACAGCAATCGGTCTGCTCTTATAATCCAATCAGAATGATTGAGTGATTTCACCTGGCTAGCACTTGTTCACACTTTCCCATGTGCTGATGATATGATTAGTGAAATGATGTTAGCTGGTCATTTTGTGCCAGGCCCAAAAATTTGGGATTTTGTGATAAGGTCTATTTGTAATTATTTAAAATGCATCTGATCACTCTGCACAATAATCTAGAAACAAAGTGAATAAACACCACAGCAACTGAAGTAGCAAACTTTGCGAAACACAAAATTTATGTCAAGGCTGTATATAGAAAGATAGTGCCTTAATTACTTGTCAGCAGTCTAGACATACATTCCAATCAACTTTTTAGATAACAGTAGTAAAATAGACTACTACACTTTTATTGTAGCTGGATGCGCTCAACCTGACATTCCAATCCCATCTAACAAATAAACTAAGTAATATCAACCACCACAATGTTTTATGTCTATTTTTGACTTAACACTAATTGCCATTCCAATTAAATAAGATTGGATTAAAATGCTAAATAACACATAAAATGCTAAATAACAAATTTTTATTTCAGAGAAAATACCGTTCAAAAGTTTAGGGTATGTATGATTTATTTTATTAATTAATACTTTTATTTATCAGTGGTGCATTAAATTAATCAAAAGTGACAGTAACAATATTTATCATGTTACAAAAAATTATATTTTAAATAAATGCCGTTCTTTTGAACTTTCTATTCATTAAAGAATCCTGAAAGAAAAAAAAAAGAAAAAATAATAATAATTCACAATATAACAGTTTTTACTGTTTGATTAAATAAATGCAGCCTTGGTGAGCAGAAGAGAATACTTTCAAAAACATAAAAAAAACCTAATCCCAAACTTTTGAACAGTAGTGTATCCTCTATGAGTGTGTGTCCATTTGGGTACAAAATTGTCCCCAGAAGTGATTTTTCAAAACCTCCCTTTTGGATCTTAAGGACACCCTCAATTGAAAAATGTATTCATAAATAAAGCATTTTTTTTTTACTTATTAAAATGCTAAATGTTTTCTTTTAGGTTTAGGCAAGTATAATTATCTTAACATTAAATAAAAAAAAACAGAAGTCTATAGTCTGTCTCTATTTTGATTAAATGTGTGTGAAGCTAAACTTACCTCACCCTCTGGACACATTCTGCCCCGACAACATGTCAGCTGTGCTCATCGACAGCAGACAGACAGAATGAGTTCGAGACAGAGAGATGCTCTGACAGCACGAGGGTACCAAACCACCCCCACACCACCCAAAACACACATCCATTTGATGTCCACTGCCATCTCTCAGCCTAAAGTCCATATTTAGTCAAAAATAGAGACAGACAGACAGGAACAACAACAGACAGGAGAGAGAGCGAGAGATCTTTGATACATGAGTAAATATTAGATTAGTGTGAGCTGTACTGTTTTCCGCCCACTAGGATCGATGGGCCTTTATTGGGTTATCCAACTGAAGTCGGTGTGTGTGTGCTAGGACAGGAATGACAGGAATGCTTGGGCCTCCTTTACTGTCAATGCAGGATTCGGACTGAAGCCGAACCCACACACACTTCTAAGACTCTTTTGGGCCTGTAACATGTGAGCTTAACAAAAGCGTCAATGATTCAATACTTGTGAAAATAACAATGAATGTACATACACGCCAAATCAGGAAAACCAGCAGAAACAGACCAAAACATTAAAGAAGCTGAAGTACAATAACTGTTCACAGTCACACAAAGGAAAACACCCAGCTGAGGGGGCTGAATTTAATTTCGTGCAGCTGCCCATTAGAAAAGCCCCTTTCTCTGTTATAAAAGCAATTCGTAATCTTTTATTAGAGAGGTGACATGCTACTAATCCCCTGGTCAAGCATTTGTGTGTGTCTTCTGAAGGCTTATTATTATTTCAAGTTATTTGAGTCTGTCATAAAAAAAATTAAAAAAGGATTTAAAAAAATTTGGAATAAGGAAACACTCTATAAACTCTATAAATATAAAGTCCATAAAAGTGAAAGAGTGGGGGAGGTGAAGAATAAGAGCCGGAAAGTGTGTGTGTGCGCGCCTGCAAATCTGCTTCAGGGGGTGAAGATAAAGTCGAGGCATAGAAAAAAGGCGAAGAATTGGGGTTCTAAATCCGTCCTCTGTGGGCCACTCTGGTGGAGTGTTGAGGGAAACAGATTTGGACCTTAATTCTTTCAGAGCGCAGAAGCTGCCCGTTCATAAGCGGAGGGGAGGAATCGACGTCAAGAGGGATGCGGACAGAGTATGTGACTTGGGCTAAAAGTAATTATACAAATAGTCCCCCCAAACTGAAAATGCATCATTTACTCAGCCTTCCAAGAATGTATAAATGGCATTCTTTATTCCAGCGTTGTTATTGGTAACTAAAACTATTAAAAGTAGAGTAGAGTAGAAAAATAGAATAGAACAGAATAGAATAGAATATTGAAATAAACCTGAAATAAAATATGAAATGAAAAACAGAAATGTTGCTTAGCAACTAACTGAAATAAAATAAGTTAAAATTACTAAAACTGAAATAAAAATGCATTAAAGATAACTAAAAATATAAAAATACTAGGGGTGTAACAATATATCGTGTCACAATATATCGCAATACAAAAATGCAACAATATGTATCGTGAATAGTTCACCCAAAATAAAAATTACTAAGTGAGAATTTTTTTTAGTTTTCAGAGTTATGGTGTCAGTCAGTACTAACATTAAAATATTATATATAATGTTGAATATAATATATAATAATGCAATAGGGGAATATCTGTAAAAATGTGGCCTACATTATTTTAAATGTATCTAGTCAGTGACAGAGAAACATATTCGTCTAAAATAACTCTGTATTTTCAGCTTCAGAATCATGAATATTGTTATTCTGGTGTCTCTATTGTCCTGTGCTTTGGGTTTCCAGCACCAAGTCCAAGAATATTCATTTATACACACGATGTAATATCAAATTTATCAGTTTAATAAACAGAACATTTTTTGTTAACTTATTGTTATGTCTTGGAGTATCGCAGTAATATCCTATCGTGAGTTCAGTATTGTAATATGTATCGAATCGTGACATGAGGGTATCGTTACAGCCCTAAAAATTACTAACTATAATTACTAAAAGAAATCAACTTAAAATGAAAACTGAATAAAAATAAAAGCTTATTCAAAACATTTATAAATGCTAAACTACATTTTACTCCAAAGAGCATAAGACTGTTCACACTTCTCTTTCTCATTCAGTTAAGTCACATAGTGCTGTTAATTGTTAAGTCTATAAAATCCATTAAATAATATCCAAAAATGTTAGTCTTAAAGGCTATTTTGTGTTTACAAAATAATTATTTTCTTGGTTATTAACTGAAAAAAAGAAAATGCCTTACAATAAAATACAAAGCTATTTAATGGCTTCACAATACTTATGATATTTTGTGTTTTTAAGGGTTTGGAACCATGAGGCTCAGTAATTGATAGTGAACTCCTTCTTTAAACCAAACATCATACATAGCAGAAGATTAATGAAATTTGGAGGCCAAATATTCTTTGTAAGGGATAGTTGTTAAAGGGCTGATTAAGTAATCACATGGATTAGTATTAGCAGCTGACCCTAATGGACAAAGCCTGACATGGGCAAATCCCTCAAAAGCCCAGAGTACTGTATGTTCTTTTAAGCCCATATATGTGTGCGCATGGTTAAGCCACTGTCTAGAACCTGACTTTGAGAAGCATCATGATTGTTCTCATTATTTGACAGCAAGAGGATGGTGGCTAGAAATCTTCTTGATGTTGCCAACCAAGATCAGTAATAATAGATCCACTCAACGTGGCATCACAAGCTACAGGTTTACAGACTCATGCTTATTATCCTTATTGTTCACAATGATGATCCTTATGGATACCAAAATCTCAACGCGCATCTTTCCATCTCACTCACACATACAAAACGGGGGCAACAGCATGATCTAGTCAGATATGACCTACTTTCTATTCTCCCACAATCCCCTTTGTTCCCCCAGCAGCACCCTGTTTCAGAGAGAGAGAGAGAGAGAGAGAGAGAGAGAGAGAAAGAGAGAGAGAGAGAGAAATGGGGGAGGAGGATAGTAACAAAGACTAAACACCCAACTCCACATGATGCACCCCGGGACACTCCAAAAGCTCAATCACTCAGAAACTACTTAGTACATATTACTGTAGACTCCCCAAACTGCAGAGCCCCTTGACACCTAAGTAGTGGATTAAACATAATGCATGCGTTTCATGTTTCAATTTGCTCAAAATAAGTCTTTAAAATCTCCTTATTTGTGTATTACATTAAAAAAATAGAAGATATGAAGATATTTTGTACATTTCCTACTGTGTAAATATATAAAACATTTATTTTTGTGAGTGAATGCAGCACAATCGCAAACATAAATGGACAACTTTAAAGGCGATTTTCTCAATGTTTCGATTTTTTTACACCCTCAGATTCGAGATTTCAAATAGTTGTATCTCGGCCAAATATTATCCTATCCTAACTAACCATACATCAATGAAAAGCTATTAATTCAGCTTTCAGATGATGTATAAATCTCAATTTCAGAAAAATGACACATGTGACTGTTTTTGTCGTCCAGGGTCACATATTACATAACTACGCACCCACACATATAATATAAAATATGATAAACACATAATGCACCGTGCATTCAGAGATTGTAGACTAATACAAGCAACTTTTTAAATTCAGAAACGACTCTGTAAAAAGCCCAACAAGTGTTGCATTTTGTGATCTCAATGACGTCTCTATTACTGTCTTAATCAAACCCTGAGAAGTGGCCACAATTTCCATCACCATATCAGAGGACAGACTGCATCTCCTGCTAAACAAGTCTCACATAGCGGAAAGGAAGGAACGCAGGAAGAGGAGAGAAAAACACTGCTGCAACCAATTTAATCTGACAGAAAAGAAGACGTGCAACCATAAATGTCAGAGGTAAAACCAAAGGAGGGATAAAGGGGAAGAAGTGAGGAGCAAATGTTAGATTAGTCTAGTAGTAATTGTTGGAACGGCAGATAATGACAGTGAAAGGATGAAAAGGAGCATTTCTGGCAAAGATAAGTGCTTGAAATGTAGAGAATGAAAGCCAAAGACGACATTGAAAGAGATAAAGGCAGAACATGAGTAAGTTTGGGAGGGAGAGGGAGAGAGAACAAATGCGTGGGAGAGGAAGGAGGAGGGCGAATGTCACTCGTTCTTACCTGCATGTGTTCGGTAGAGCTGCTGCTGAGCTCATCTCCAGATTCAGAGTCATTTCTCATTTTCTCCAACCCATTTCCGTGTGACATGCTCCCTTCCATCTCTACCGTCAACACACCTGGGAGTTTCCCCTGGCAACCATGCTCTCGTGGAGGGGATTCCGCCCGCCCTCGTGGAAGTGCGGGGTTGCCATGGTGATAGTTATGATGGTTGTTGTTGTTGAGCAGAGTCAGCTCGGCAACAACGCTCTTCATCCCCGGGTTCTGATTGGTGTCCCGCATCAACAAAGGCGGGGTCAGTTGCCCTGGCAATGGGGAAGGCGTCGTTGAAGGAGGTGGCCTGCCAAAGCTGGACCTTTCCGTAGGAGCACGTTGGTTGAGATTTTCGTTCGACGATCGGCACTGGCTGATTTCAAGGACGTTGGGGGGCTTTGCACGAGGTTTGGGCGGTGGCATGAGGGCACGTCGTACCTCTCGGACGTACTGAGCGGGGACATAAAAAGCCTTGGTGCCCTCCTCCCGCCGAACTTGCCACCAGTCCTCGTTGGTTTTACGAACCAACTGGTAGCATTCGCCCTGCCGTATGGAGATGAGTTTGTCTTTCGCCTTGTACTCATAATCGAACTCCACCTCGATATATACCTGCCCCGGGGCGATGGACAAATCACAACGGCCATCCCGTTCCGTCATGGCTCAATCTGTCCGTGCGTTATTCAGAAGACAGACTGTGAGTGGATCCACATCTCTCTCTCTTGCTGTGTCCGCTAGACTGCAAAAAGAGAGAAAAAGAGAGATTGTTAGCACACAGGGATTGAAAACACACACACACACACACACACACACACACACACACACACACACACACACACACACGTTGAAAACTGTGGTACTGCTAATCAATAGCAATTGTGACAGACTTGATCTGATCACACATTACACAAAATATATGCTACTGTACTTTCCAGTATCAAGGACAGACGCATGGTAACCTAATCATGCGTGAGGACGCCATGGCAACTAACATATCAGTAATCCAATGATCAAATTACAATGACAGGTCTCAAGGAACATAACCGTGCTCACTCACACACCGATCACTGAGTGAACCGAGTGATATTTTCCAGAGCATTGCCTGCAGATCCCTTTCTACCGTCAACATGCATCTGTTTGCCCCCCATATCCCACTCTCACATGTACACAATCCCCCTTAAGCATTCTGAGGTTAAATATACACTGTCATGTTCACATATGGTGCTTACAGATGATGGATTGTGACAGCCTTGGGCCGGATATAAAGAGCGGCTGGATTCACTCTTCCTTTTATTTCTCTGACTCCTTTGTTCTTTTAGCCATTTTGTGTATATGGAATAAAATGTGTAACTTTCTGATGCATACTATGCACAAAAACTGCAAGTAGTTTCTGATCTGGCCAGCTCTAATCTGATTGGCTGGCTTTTTAAACCACCTCTGATAGATGATGCACAATCTTTGAAACATGCCGTTTAATCTACTAAATACACTACTGTTCGAAAATTTGGGGTTAGTACGATTTTTTTAAAGAAATAATTTATTGAACAAGAATGCATTATATTAAACGTGACAGGAAAGACTTACATTGTTTTGTTTTAAAAAAAATCAATTTCAAATAAAGGCTCTTGTTTGAACTTTCTATTCATCTATGAATCCTGAAAAAAAAAAATTATCAGTTTCCAAACAAATATTAAGCAGCACAACTGTTTTCAGCATTGATAATATTAAGAAATGTCTACTGAGCACTAAAGCAGCATATTAGAATGATTTCTGAAGGATCATGTGACACTGAAATAAAGATTTCTGAAAATGCATTTTCGCCGTTTGAGCTGAGCTGATAAATGGTCCGTGTGGCGCGGTTCAAACGAGTAGCGCTGTTTTGTTTTTCTTTTGCGTATAAATATTGTATTGACTATTTATTGAACTTTTATCGAGGAAAATTATATCACAATAATTATCATTTTATCGCACAGCCCTATTTACAGTGTATTAAAATAGAAAAAGGTTATTTTAAATTGTTATAATATAAAAAAATATGACTGTCTTACAGTATTTTTTATCAAATAAAATTAGGCTTTAGGGAGCATAGAAGAGACTTATTAATAAAAAATAATAATAATAAAAAACGCACTTACCCCAAACTTTTGAAAGGTAGAGCATTTCAAACAATTGATTTTGATATTAGCGTTTTATTTTTTATTTATTTAGTCAAAATAGTATAGACTTTTGATATCATCCATAACATGAAAACAGTTATGAGCTAGACTTTATCCCAATAATGCAAAGTTTGGTTAAGGGAAACTAACATTTTAAAGACGCACTCTCTTAACTAAGCCATGAAACCTTCCCTACTTATAGTTAATCCACATGGTCTGTCCTTAAAGGGTCAGTCATGGAAGCTGATGGGTTTACTAAACATTTCAAAATAGCAACAAATATTATACAACCTGCTCAGTGTGTGTGAAGCCATGCGGCGCTGTCAAATTTAAGATGTGGATTTGATGTGACATAAGGCACCTCTCAAAATAGCCATGGAGGAAAGGGACTGATAGAGGTTACTAAGACTGAATGAAACCGAATACTGTAACCAGACACAGACTACACCGATCCCTCCACTGAGAAAACCTTGCACTGTTAAATCAAGCACAGAGCCACATACAAACAATATTTTAATCATGTGGCACATTTCCACATCAAATCATTACATTAATAAAGCTGTATCATGTTTGTTGGATGTAACCAAACTGTTTCTATTGGAATTATTGAACCAAAATGATTTACCTCAGACCCCAATTTGGCTACATTGACCTGACCTGACCATTACACTGACCTAAAGTAATTCTCTTTAAAATCAAACTTAGCTATATTATATTCAACCAATGTATTTTCCCTGAAAGTCAAACGTAGCTCACTAAGTCAACTTAGTCAGCCTGTACAGTCAGATGCTCCCATATTAGCCAGTTTCAAGAAGTTGTTAAAAACAGGCATGATTAGTATTTTACTGTGCCGTACTAATGATTATTTTTGTATTATTCTTGTACTTCTGTATTTTATTTGCTTTTACTGTCTGTAGTGCTTTGGGTTTTAGAAAAGCACATTAAAAAATGTATTATTATTATTAGTTATATTACAATATATTTTATATTGTTTTGCCTGTCTTTTCTAAAATATCACTACTACCTTCCTGATCATATACAGCAGGACACAGCAGCCTTTCATCCAAAAGCTTCACAAAACTTTTGATTTTCAACCAAGCTATAAATTGATGAACTCTCATCTTCAAAGAGGTCAGCTCCCCCCCTCTCTTTCCATCTGTTACTCAATAAGCTTTTAAAGAGATAGTTCACCCCAAAATTCTGTAATTAATACTCACCCTCATGTCGTTCCAAACCTGTAAGACTTTAGTTCATCTTCGGAACACAAACGAAGATCTTTTGAATGAAATCTTGAGAGCTTTCAACCTGATCTCACGGGAAAACGTACAAATTCTACGAGGTGGCTAATTCGTACGAATTCATACGACCTCACTCGTACGAATTAGTAAGATTTTTGCAAAATCGCACATATTTTACGAATTGCCCAATTCGTATGAATTCATACGAATGACCTACCCCTGACCCCGCTCCTAAACCTACCCATCACGTGGGTTTAGACAAATCGTACAAATTCGTACGAGTGAGGTCGTACGAAATCGTACGAATTAGCCACCTTTTTATCATTCGTACGAATTCGAACGTATGGTCGTGAGATAGTGTTGGAACTTTCTGTCCCTCCATTGACAGCCTACGCAACTACCACTTTCAAGCCAATGCGTTCACGAGAGCACCATGACACATGTGTGTTGTGTTGACGCGAGAGCAGACGTTGTTGCGTGAAAGTGCGTTGGAGATTAATATTTTGTAAATAAAGTGGTAAATTATGTTTTTTTTGCACAAAGAAAACACTGGCTTCAGAAAATGTCTTACCTTGCTGGGGCTTGAAAATGGTAGTTGCGTAGGCTGTCAATGGAGGGACAGAAAGCTCTCAGATTTCATTAAATAGATCTTCATTTGTGTTCCGAAGATGAACGAATGTCTTACAGGTTTGGAATGAAATGAGGGTGAGTTAATTGACAGAATTTTCCTTTTTAGGTGAACTATCCCTTTAAACATTGACACTGAGACAGTCAAAGGGACTTTGTCTTGATGATAAACCATTCAACACATATGTACTAACATCATTAGTGTCCTGAACCTCATGAGAAAGACACATAAAACTCAAGCCTGTTGCTGAAACAAAACGATTTCTCACATGAGCTTCTCAACAACCACGCATCTCTTCCACTATACAAGAAGGTTGACCCAGCATTGATTTAACCAGCGTAGAGCTGAAGGCTATCTACTCTCCCTCCGTGTTCACATTTTGCAGTAAAGACTCGTGCCAGTCTTGGCAGCAACTTCAATCTCTCACATTCTTTCATTTCCTGCATACTTCATCAAGCCCTACCGCAGGCACTCCAATATATGGAGGTACAAACAAGACAAGAGAATCTGATTCAAAGAAAACACAAAATAATATACAAAAGACTAAAGAAGAGCATGACTGGTAAAGGAGAGCTGCCAAACACTGCCGACGGCATCTTACTTTAAGGGGCTGTTCACACAGAATCTGTTTGCATTTCAGTGCGCTGCTTTTCAATAGTTTTTAAATGTAAACATGCACTAGACAGACACGTTTAACCATTGCGTTCGAGCCTTGCATCTTTTGCATGCAGTTAAAGAACTTTTAGAAGAACGCATCTTTAGATCTTGCTTTTCATTCCACTTCCCTGCGTCATGTAGGCTATTTAAATGCAAAAACTTCCTGTATAAATGGCCCCTTAGTGTGAAATGATACCGTAAGGGACACATGCCAAAGAGAACTCAACATCCAGCACTGAACAACTTATTCTGTGAGAGAACAGAGAGATGGGTTCTGTATTAATAAACTACAAGTGATTGGCCTTCTTAATTGAGTCTCTACTGAGGCATACAAATATTTGGGGTCAGTACGTTGCATTTATTTGATCAAAAATAAAAGTCAAGCAATTTTTTCAGGATTCTTTGATAAATAAAAAGTGAAATAGAAGTTCAATATAACTACTAGAATAGAATAACAGAAATAGTTGAAATAGTAATCTTTTGTAATATTATAAATGTCTTTACTGTCACTGTCAGACCATTTTTGTTTTCTCTAATACTAACCCAACCTAAGGTTTATAACAAGCCTGTCCACTAAAACGCCCCATCCTCCCTTGACACCATGAACCATAACTTGAGCTAAACATAGTCCATCTTCTCCCTCTGCCAATAACATCCACATTTACACACAGGATCCCCAGGAGTCAAGCACGTTTGAAAGCTCGTGTTACACTGTTATCACTTGAAGGAAGTCTGAGGAATAAAGCCCTTCAATGATTTCTGATAAGTAAGGGACATGGCGACATTTTAAAAAGAAACATTATTAACACACCACAGAGGGGAGAATAACAGGTGAAGGCTCTGATGGCAGTTTTCCACCAACATTAAAACAGCTTGAGGCAAATCTTATCAACACTTGTTAAAGTGTAAAGCAGATCTTCATTAAAGTGAGCAAATAGACTAATTCAATCGAAAAAGTAGCACACAAGAATTTCAAATCTACCATGTGTCTCCCATTTGGGGATTTGACTACTAACCAAAGTGGAGCTTCTATAAACAAGGAGCAGATGGAAGGTCTCCTCTGGGTGTGAGTGCAGTGTCAAACCGGCCAACGCAACGCGTGAAGAAGTTATTACCAACTTTGCAGCAAAAGTGAGACTGTCACTCCAGCAGAAATCCTACATCATTGCAGGTGGATCTTGTTATTCCTATTCAATTTGACTGAATTTCACCTAGTGCCTCTATATACTGGGAAAAAGGGAATTTTTTTTTTTTTTTTTGAGTTTCACTTTCTGGGCTTCAAACTTGCAGTAAAACCCAGAGCAGGCCCAAAGATTTTTACTATCAAGACATTAGTACCCATTACAAATGTGAATAATCATTCAGACAGGTAAAATACAATATATATGCAGCACTGTATCCAGGGATTGACATTAAAACCCACCAAATGCAACCCACTTTGGCAGGTTGAATCTGATTTAATACATTTTTCAACTGTAGTCTTTTAAAAAGGCGTCAATAGAGCAAAATAGTGTTGTCAAATATTGATTTGTATCGATACTGAAGTATCTGAAATGCTTCCAATTCTCATTTTCCGCAGAATAGATACACGATACCAGATGCACTTTCTCATCTCTCCGACAGCGAGTTGACACACAAACCAGCCTCCGCTCACTCACTCGTTTCTTTTCCTCTGGATGAATATTGTTGGTGTTACAGGGCTTAAATTTCAGAGTGGGAGTGCACGTATTTCGCATAATTTTACACATTCTCGCAGGTTTTGTGCTCACACCTAAAGTGCACACACATAAAGCTGCCTTTCAGTACAAAATGTTGTTCTTTTTTGCTGCTTCTTGCGTTAAATACACACAAAATACTCAAAAAGCTGGTCTTGCTGAGTATTCACGTGAACACAGTCAGTTAAGTGAACGTAAACAGTTGAGAAAGAAAACGTTTGTGTAACATTATAATGGATACTACTAATATACCTGCTGATAAATTATGAGATAATATTAAAAATATCTATATGGAAGTTTTTTTGGCAAAATTGTGGCCAGTGAAAATGCTGAGGGACTAGTAAATCAGTAGTCTAGTAACTTTGAAAAACAACTAGCCACAAAAAAGTTAATGTCAAGCCCTAAATGTCTCCATTTCAAATGCTAACGTACAACAGAAAGGAGAAATAAATTGACAGCAGTTCTCTATGTATGTAACAATATAAGCCTACTCATTTTTCTTCAGCTTTAGGTTTCAATACTATTGCTTGAAGAAAGAAAAATAACCAGAGATTAACCAGATTCAAACCAGAGAAGAAAAATATATGGAAGAGCCATACAAATCAAAGCAAATTTGAAAGCCATAGCAAATGTTGAGTCACAGACACAAATGCCTTGAACTTGAGAAAATACATGTCTCTGTTAAATCTCACTTTCCCCAAACGGAAACAAGGCTTGTAGTGTGACATTTACACTCTGGCCATGATCAAATTAAGCATTGCTACACAGTGGTCTTCAACATTACATAACATTTAGCAGCACTAAAAGCCAACATGAACCTACTATCAAATCAGCCAGTTGTAAATTTAAAGGCAAACATCATGACGAGAGGTACACGATATGATTTCTTTCTTTCTTTCGCAAAACACAACTACCTGTATGTCTAAATTTGAAACCTGGGAAAATCCTGAGTTTTAAAGCAGTGTTTAAATATAGCTGACAGATAACAGAAAACATTTTGAATCCCACAGTCTGAGCAAGGAGTATCCTAAGATTAGCCAGGATTACACTCACAAACACTGTCATCTTCTTTCAAAAAATGTTTTATTTTGCGCAAAATTAAGTGTTTTGGTTTGATTAGCCTAGTTTGCAAGTGATTTATAAGCAAAAGACAAGAAGAAAAAGTCTTGCAAACTATTACATGCTATTAAAGAGAAAGTGAATGAAAAAGTAGTGTTTTGTTCATTAGTGACTTGTATTTTGTTGACAACTAATTTTTATAAAATGTTGTGTAACAATGTCATGTGTGGAGAACGGAAGTGATGAGTAAACAAGATTGGTGAAGCTCGCTACTCCTTCTCTGCTTAATAACACAAGTAGTATTTGATCCCAGTAGAAACAATACATTTAGGCCTGGTTTCACAGACAGGCCTTAGATTAAGCAAGGAGTAGGCCTTTGTTAAATTAGGACAATTAGCTTTTATAAACGTTTCTTAGAAAAGAACATTACTGATGTGCATCTTGAAACAAAACAATGACACTGACATATTTTAAGATATGTCAGTGCAAGTTGCTTTCAGTTAAGACAGATCAAACATGTATTTTAGTCTGGGACTAGGCTTAAGCATTGTCTGTGAAACCGGGCATTAATCCACATACCCGATGACTACCAGAACATGACACTACTAAATGCCACAGTGTCCATCACTAATAGATCAGACATAAGTCTTAGTCTCTCATTCCATGACATGACTTTCACCCACATTTGAACTAAAAGACTATACATTTTTGAAAATATAACAAGACATGTGATCAACACAGAATTGATAGAATCACCCTGTAGCCTATGACAAGACCCAAGACCTAATTAATTTGTGACTTTCAGTTAAAAAAGGCCCTTGAAACTCAAAAAATTTAGTTTTCTTTTTCAACAGTCAGTGAAAGGAAGTGCCGAATAAAAATTTAATCGAAAACCTTGAAAGGAAAAATGTTTCCTGTTCACTTTTCAAAAACATAGTTAAAAGAGTTGAATGACTAAGCTTGACAAATGCAGCCAACGCTACAATTTTGCTAAAACCTAACCTATTACATTTTTTTCAATGTATTTAGTTGTCTTCTTGCCTGTAGAAAGGCTCCAAGGAATAGGCTCATTAAAATGAGTTTTTAAAAAGCAATTAATTTTACTCAAAAAAATCAGAAATGGTTCTTTGTCATTCATCTTACTGACTTCAAACTGAGTCTTAAACCGATTAAACTCTTGTCTCCCTTCGACAAACAAACACCAAGGCTGGACAACCCTAGCCAGCAAAAAACCGGTTTGTTTGTCTAATCTACTGAGCCACTTAGCAGCCGTGAACACAAAGTGACCTTGCAGGCGGGACACGCATTATCGACAGCACTTTGTGAAGTGATTTTCAGCCGTCAGGTTCTCACACGTCAAACACTATTTGTCTTTGTTGCAGCGGTTCATTCAAGACGCATGCAGATGAGCCCAAACGTGAGCCGTCACTATTCCTCCAGCGAGCCAGTCCGTAAGTAGAGAGCCCCGTTTCCCCTGGTAACCCGCCTTTGTTTGTGTAGCGGCTGGTCACTCATCACGGTCGCCAGTGCAGTCCCTCCCCGGACGAAGGCGATAGCGAGGCCGCAGGAGAAAGGGGGAAGGGTCGGTTCGGCCCATACACTTTGAAACAAAATACAGAAGTACAAACCAACAGTTCTGCCCAAGAAATGTTTACTGTGATAAATAACAGCTCGTTGAAACAAATGATGTGCCATCACAATAATGACACATTTTTTTCCAATAGCAAGAATAAACATGCCAACTGCCAACACTAATTCTCGACTAGGATACTCATCATAACTTTGATGAACCGTCTGCGCCCTTTTGACTGATGACAGCTTATTACTTGCAAGCCAAGTGGTAATCAAAACAAACCACATATTATAAACACAGGTCTGAGTAAACCCTCTAAATCACCTCATAACTAGATAATAAAAACGAGCTGGGGTGTCAAATGCGAGGGAAACACATGGCTGTAATTTAAAAACCCGATGGGAGCATTTTGCCGCAGCACGATAGCAGGTTCCCCAAACCACGGATTACCAAAGCGGCTTTCGTGGTTGGCCGCAAGGTAGCAAACCGCTACGCAACAATCAGTCCCCAGCGGTCCCAACAATGCAACTCTTTATATTTGCAACAATGCGCCTTTGAAGCATAGGAATGAACGCAGAAATCTGCTCATACTGACCTGGCGTTCAGGGGGATCTGGGAGCGGTCATGCCCGTTAGTTGGTGGGTCTTTGAAATAAACTTTTCCCTTGCGGTCCTTGGCACTTGCGTGAAAAGATACTGCGCGGCAGCAACACAAAACACACGATCTGACCGCCTCGCGCTTCCAATCGCAGTAGTTCTCTGTGGGTGAGTGCATGCGCGTTCGCGTCGCTGCGCACTCCCGCCTGTCCTGTGAAGCTCTTTTGGACTGCTGATGCTCCTGTGTTACTGCATCAGGCCCCCTCGTGGTGCTGCAAGGCTCCCATTGATCCCCCTTCTGTTCAATGGAAAGTACGCAGAAGCGTTTGCGCTGTTCTGCATGCACAACACTCTTGTCACACATTTTTTTTTGTTTTTTTGAACGTTTATTTTATTATATCTATTGCATTTTTTGCATTTGTCATTATTTATTTTATTATGTATATTATTCATTTAAAAAAAAAATATTTTCTATTATTCTCTATTCTGTTCTACATTCTAGTATTCTATCTTTTTGTGTGAAATTCACACTTTTTGTGTGGAATTTTATACGATTTGTGTTTATATAAACCATTAATACAAACAAGCATATTTCTTTTTATTATTTATTTAGGGGTTCGTTGCAATAGTCTTCTAATTTTTATAGGAAAATTCAAATTGAAAATCAGTGTTATTAGGTAAGCTTTTTTTCTTCTTTTATTTTTTTGCATAATTATTTTTATTTTCAAAAGAAAATGTGATCATTTGTACAGTGACAACTATTATTTATTTCTCCTGTTTCTGATATTCAACAAGCAATTATTACCACACACATTGTGACATTTAGTAACAGTATATTCTTGTGTCTGTGAAATTTAATTAGCCACAGTTCATGAATCACCTTCCGGGAGTAGAACCGACACATTTGAACAACTTAGCTGTCACCAATTACATTGTATTTATTTGATTGAACAATAAATGTCAATATCACTAATATTGTACATTGAACCACTGTCCACTAGAGTGTGACATGTTCGACATGACATGCTCAAATTCTGTTGCTACAGATTCCAGTATCTTAAATGAATATGCTTTCAAAGTGTAAATATATGAAGACCTCCGATGCAAAAGCCTCTAAAAGCCACCTCTGTCAAAAATGAGATAATAATATTGAATGAATGCTCTCCGCACATAGTATACGCATTACGCTCATCAAATACTTTCACTTCAAACTCACTAAATCCCAGCCTCAGCCCATTCAGAAATAACATAGATAGGAGTCTGATAAAAATATGTTTCTTTTTATGTATATGGCATTATTTTAGGTTATAGTTTTTTAGGCTTTTGCATCTTAATTCTTCATATATATATATATATATATATTATATATATATATATATATATATATATATATATATATATATATATATATATATATATATATATACATTTTTAATTGTACGTTTCTCAGTTGTCTTAACAATTAACTTGAAAAATGTTCAATCAAATTTTTTTTAGAATCATTATTTAGTTCAGTTTTCATATTTCAGTATAAAATTAAGTAAAAAACATCTTTAAATTTCCTCAGAATGTCAATTATTTTTATTTATTTATTTATTTATTTTTATGTGTGTGTGTGTGTGTGTGTGTGTTAATATACTCTTATTCTAAAATAACATCCCTGCAGAGAACCAGTTCAAGTCTTCCGGTTCTGAGCGGACGTAAAAAGCGCTTGTAGTCCTACGTCTGTATCGCTGCGGTTTAAGAATGCACAAAAAAACTACAATGCCCGTCGTGCTTTAACAGGGTTGTAGGAGTGTACAGTAAAAAAAAAATTAAACAGCGGTTCTATCTCATGCTAAGCATCGTTGGGTTGAATGAAAGTGCGTATTTTTGGATAAAGGAACCAGGCTGAATAAGAAACACATGAAAGGGGAATCTGTGCACATTATACCGTCTCGTAATTCAAATATGGTGTAAGAGTTACAATCTTTTTAAGGCGCTGTTATCTTTTTTATTGTGCAGCACTTGCTATGGACCTGTCATTGCGCAGTTGCAAAAAGTTAGTTCATTTGGACCTGAAAGGAGCACCTCCTAGAATTGACTACCTAATTCAGGTACCTCTCCTTTTACTCTAATATTAACTGTCTAAATAAAACAAACGATTTAAGGAATTAACCACGATTATGTTTCCTCAGTTGATCCAGTTATTTGCTGATCTTGGTGCCAATGGCTTGCTCATTGAATATGAGGATATGTTTCCCTATGAAGGAGAGCTGAAAGTTCTGCAGTCTACGACTCAGCCTCCATACAGGTGAGGGTATATATTTTAAATGTAGATTTTTTTATTTGTATTTTTTTGGGATAATTTATCTGATGAAAAATGCCTAATATTCAAACAGCCGTGAGGAGATTGCATCTATCCAGGATGCTGCCAGTAAAAGAGGGCTGGAGATCATTCCCCTGGTGCAGATGTTTGGACATTTGGAAGTAACTATGAAACTGATTTTTGTAATTTACATAAAGTAAGAAAGAGCCAAAGATTTGCAAGTTTAATATCAAAACACTATGCATTAAAATAAATGTATCAACAAAATCAAATCATGCATATTCAAACATTAATATTTAAAATGTTCTCAATCAGTTTGTCCTGAAGCACAAGGTGTTTAGAGATCTGCGGGAGGTGGACTACTGTCTGGGAACTCTGAACCCACACCATGATCGAGGAGTTAGGCTGGTGCAAGAGATGCTAAAACAAGTCATGAAGCTCCACCCTAAAAGTACCAACCTGCACATCGGAGCCGATGAGGTGAAGCCCAACCCTCTGTCAATAAAAAGAGTCACATGTCTGATTCCTGCAAGAAAAACTGTTGCCGAGATCTTTTCAGATCTTGAGAAAATAGATGTCTGACATAGGCTGCTAGTTTAATATTGGTCTATTGATCAAATAACATTTGTTTAATTTTCATAGGTGTACATGCTTGGTCTCGGAGATGAGTCCAAACAGTGGTTAAGTGCTCCAGGTCGGAGCGTTCACAAGCTGTTCCTCAGTCATGTCATTAAAGTGGCGAAGGGAATTCAGAAAAGTGTGCCCAACCTTAAGTTGATCATGTGGGATGATATGCTCAGGTCCATGACCCCTGAGACCATTAAAGGTGAGCATTTAATTATTATGATTTTGCTGTGTACAAGAGGAAAGAATATATTCAGTAAATAGTGTCGTATGTGAAAAATGTCTTAATTTTCTCACCCTCATGTTGTCCCAAATCTAAATTTTTATGTAACCTCTTAATGACAGAATTTTTATTTTTTTGTGAGCCATTTGCCAATTGCCAAAAATCATACAATTATACATAAAAAGACAATAGAAAGGTTTTTTTTTTGGTGGGGGTTTGGACCTTCAAACAAGGTCTAAAGGGCTGTTCACTGAGGAGGATGCACTTTTTTAATTGTTGGTCTTTGACTGATGCGACACATCTTGCTGTTCAAATATCATACTTAAATGCTCCACATCTTCCACACTTACACAAAGTGAAATAAAAGAAATTAAATAAATAATATAATATACTGTTAGTAATGACCAAATCAAACTTAACAGTAATTCCTATCCAATTTGTGATATTATTCTAGAGAGCGGTCTTGTTGGATTAGTGCAACCAATGTTGTGGGATTACAGCCCTGCTCTGGATGTCAAAAACACTGGTACGTTGCTCAGTATTTTACATTACGTTTAAATTACAGTTCAATGCTTTGAATTATTTGTTCATAATAATGCTTGATCATTTTACATGCACTCTCTCCAGTTGAGCTAATGGAGCTATATAAGTCTGCGGGTATGTCACAGCAGTGGGTCGCCAGCTCTTTTAAAGGCTCGACCACCGTGCACACCTGCGTGACCAGCACTCAGAGGCATGTGGACAACCATTTGCAATGGCTCAAAGTGGTATCCAGCCTGTCAGCTGGCATTGAGCTACAGGGAATTGCACTAACTGGATGGCAAAGGTTAGATGACATCCTCACTATCACTAGAATCAGTCTTCTTATTGGCCAAGGCAACAACATATATGTTTCTTTTTTTCCCTTAAGATATGACCACCTGTCTGTTTTGTGTGAACTGATGCCCGTGAGTTTGCCCTCTCTGGCGTCTTGTTTGCAAACTCTTCTGCACGGTCAGTCTCTTTTATTTTTACTCCTTTAAGTTTCTTTTTCTTTAGTGCTTGCGTGGCAAATTGGTTGGAGTAAATGCATATTATGAATGCTAAACTCAATAGCTGCTCACTGTGATTCAGGTTGCTTTACTGAAGAGGTTCAAAAGAAGGTGGTTAAGACACTTGGCACTGTGGAAATAGGAGACTTAGAGAGGTACCTTTCATTCATACACGTGTCCTGAAAGAAAAAAGCATGTGAGTGTGTAACACTAAGAAACCTCAAGGGTAACTTTGAAATAGACTCATTTACAGCATATTCTTTGGCCTCTGTGTCCCAGATCGTCTTCCAAGATGCCTTCCTCCTTTGTTGGGGCGAAACTAGCTGAACTCATAGTGAAGCTGACGTCTTTGCTGGAGTCTGCAGAACTGAGACAATTTCAGAACAATATGTGAGTTCGGGGCCATTAGGGTTTCACTTTTAAAAGATGCTTTGAAGTTATTGCAAAGTTCTCACTAACAGTTGTATTCATTTTTGCATAATAGGTTTGTGAGGGGCTGGTTCACGCCATATCACATTCAAAGGAAGACCGTTAACCCACTTATTGCTCAACAGATTAAAACACAAGCAAAAATGTAAGTCTTTTATTATGAATACAGTAGTGTATAGTTAGCTTTTTTCACAACATTCTTTCTTACCATGTTTCTTATTCAAGTGCATTTTAAACAAGTCCCTTTTATGATAATATATATCCCTATTTTTCTTCTCGTCTGCTCCAACAGGATTCTTGATGATGTGGAGATTCAGGTGCAAGAGGTGAAGGGAGAGATGTGTCTTCTGTACTCAGTCTCTACAGTTCAGGAGTGGATGGACCAACATGTCACCCCAGTGCTGGAGCCTCTGCGCAACCTACTGAGAGACACTGAAAGCGTTCTAAATGAAATGGGATTCTGTACTTAATCTACCTCTCAATCTCAATCTTAAATTTGGTGCATGAATTTCATTTGAAAACTTTCTTTGGTTCCTTTCTATTTAAACTCTACTTGCAGTTCAATGTAAAGCATATAGAACAACAACTGAACATCTGAACATTCACAAACAACTGAGATGGCTTGTGTTTATGAATAGCTATTGTATTCTTTAAAAAACAATTGCAAAAATAAATTTGTTTGGGGGGGGGGGGGGGGGGGGTAATATATAATAAAATATAGCACTACTATGATATTTGTTTCATTTAAAATGATCACCAACCAGTATGTACATGAATGAAATTAAAATCTCTCATTCTGATTTCCATGCAGAATAAATACATTTTAAACTTTTAAACTTGTTTTTCTTTTCAGTGGGATTGTTGAATTAATACATCCACAGATGTGTTATTTTAGTATGTATATTATTATACTATTTATTGATATTTTGAATTAGCTTCGTCAATTAGTCATTTTTATTAGTTTATATATATATATATATATATATTACTATATAGCGTTAATTATTTTTTATTTCAGTTTTAATATTTTTTTTTAACTTAAAACTTATTTATTTCGGTTAGTGCCAAAGGCAACATTTCTAATTTTATAACAACAATTTCCCGAACATTATGTCTGAAATAAAGAAATGCCAAAAATACCATTCTCCAGACTTTTATTTTGTCACATATGGATTTACTTGACCGGGAAGTGATATGTTAAGTCTCACCCATAATATTTGTAGCTTGCATGGGTCGTTTGGATAAACAAAACGGATCTGTATAGCGTTTTACGGCATTGTAAGCTATGTCGCCTCGCGTGAGCGTTACTAACACACCGCAGCAATTTTGCCGTCGTCGTTATCAGCGCGTGTAAACCCGGCCCGTTTAGCGTAACAGCGCCGTGCGGAGCGCTAAATAAAGGCATTTAGTGTCTTATCAAGACGGAACTGACTGTTTGTGCTGCGAAAACATGGCAGAGTTGCACGTTGAACCCAATGCGACTGGCATCATCGAGCAGACCGAGCATTGTGAAATCAGAGGCTCAGTGAACGTGAGACTCCCCTCCCCTACTCTGGTGATTCCGCCCCGGACTGGCTTGTCCAGTCCAGGGGTCTCCAGCTCCAGAGCTGTGTTTGGGTTTCCTATGAAGAGCAACCCCACTTCCCCATCACCAGAAGCCACAGAGAAGCCAGGATCTCGGTGGGTTCGATTGAATGTCGGGGGAACATACTTTGTTACAACGAAACAGACCCTGTGCAGGGATCCTAAATCGTTTTTGTATCGATTATGTCAGGACGATCCAGATCTGGATTCGGATAAGGTAAGGCACTGTTTACATCATTAAAACCCGTCATTACATGTTATTTTTAATCTGAATGCTACGTTAACATTGAGAATGAATACATTGTGGACATAAAGGGTTGTATGTATCCATTTGATTTTGTACTTATACATGCATACTACATGCATACTTGTACATGAAGCTCAGCTGGTAAAATCCAGCTTAAATTAATAAAATTCTGTCATTTACTCATGTCGTTCCAAACCTGTTTGACTTAATTTCCTCTGTGGAACACAAAAGACGATATTTTGAAGACTGTTGGTAACCAAACAGTATTGGTTTCCATTCTGTGGACCACAAAATACATTTCTCAAAACATCTTGTTTTATGTTCCATAGTGGTGGTTAATGAGGGTTATTCAATTATGACAGAATTTTCATTTTAGGTTAATTAATAAAAAATAAAAATAAATAATAATAATACAACTGGTTTCTACATGGTCTAAGTTGGTCATTATCTGTTTCACTTTCACCAGTTACCATGTTCCATAAACCAACTTGACCACCTTAAGATGACCACCTGCTAACTGGTTTGTTGTTGTTCCAAGATGGTCTACCAGTTTGGACCTGGCAATGACTATTTTAGACCAGCTAGAAACAGGTTAACATGTTCAAGAACCAGCATGGCCACCTTTTCTTCCCTATTGTGAAGTATATCCGAGTGAATCGGCTTCTCGTAAAAGAAAAAAAATATGTAGGGTGGGACTTTATTTTTTCCATCGGCAATTGGTTGGATTATTTGTTCTTTGTGGTTTGCCATTGCTGTGATCTCATGCGAGTGACAGGTTGTCCCGTCCTCAAGCCGGTAAACATCATCAGAGAAGAGATGTCAATGTCATTGCAAGAGGGAGGGGAACTTATTTTGATTAAAGATTATGAGGGAACATGAATTTAATAAACAATTGTTGTACACTAATAAATTAAATACTGCAATATTCCATAAATAAGAATTGTCAATTTTGATATCATAGTGACTTTAAGCTGGTAGCATTTCATAAATTTCTTGCTGGTCCAAGAAAGTTTACTAGCTTGCTCCACCATCTTAGACCATCCCTAGACCCTCTAGCTAGCTACCATGTTAAGTTTTCTACTAACTTGAACTGTTTAAAGTAGGGTGTACAATTGTTTCACAGTGCAGCAGAGGATTTACTCTCCAAGGTGTCAATTCGTGTAAAAATAGCCATCACAGTTTGCAGTTTCAAAATCACTGAAGATTCTCATTTGAAAAAAACCCTGTTGTTGCTACTCTAATTTGCCCTAATACTGGAGAATGAAAGGTCTCGCAAACTGGGTTCTAGAAATTTTCAATCACTTGGTAATCAATCGCTTCTTTACCTGCTGCTTGAATGATGTTAACATGACGTTAATGGTTTCAGTGGTTTGTCAAGGGGGGTTTTCACAAATGACTTAACACTTTTAACTGCAGCGACTAAAACAGTGATGGTACAGGAAATCGAAAACTATGAATTGCAATTGCAAATAGCACTATTCACACTGTTAGTTGTCTTTTCTCACAGGATGAGACAGGAGCATATTTGATTGACAGGGATCCCACATATTTCGGACCCATCTTGAACTACTTGAGGCATGGAAAGTTGATCATCAACAAGAACCTCGCTGAGGAGGGTGAGATGATCTGGGCATGCTGCCCTCAAAAACTTCTTAATGGAACAGTAATGACCTAGTTTCGTTTAGAAACATAATTTTTTTTGTGGAAAGGGACCACAGTGTACTCACGTAAGAGATAATTTCCTGCAGGACTGGTGAGATATTGAAAGGCTTACAGTCTATGTGTCCAATAATTGTGTCTTTTTTTGTGAGTCATTGCTCCAAATTGTGACAATGGCAGTTATTGCATGATGTTTTTGTTTTGTTACCAATTTGGTCTACTTGTAGTGCATCAGTTCTAATCTTCTTCTTTTATTGGCATGGATGTAGCATTAAAGGGATAGTTCACCCAAAAATTTGAATTCTGACTTCTTTCACTCACCCTCATGTTGTTCCAAACCTGTATAATCTTCTTTGTTCTGTTATACACAAAGTAAGTCCGTACAATGAAAGTCAATGGAGTCCAATGATATTTTGGACCCCATTGACTTTGATTGTATGGACAAAATAGTTGAAACATCTTCTTTTGTGTACCGCAGCAGAAAGAAAGTTATACAGGTTTGGTAGGACATGAGGGTGAGTAAATGACAGAATTTTTATTTTGGTGTGAACCATTCTTTTAAGACTATATTTTTCCAGATATTTATTTCTGATTACAAACAGTAACCACATGATAGATTTTTACTGATTCTCTGGCTACTGCAGGTGTTCTAGAGGAAGCCGAGTTTTACAACATTGCGTCACTTGTGAGGCTGGTGAAGGAGAGAATACGAGACAATGAGAACAGAACGTCTCAGGTATGTGGGAAAATAACAGCCGGAGGAACAGGACATTGTGGTTCTTTTAATACAATCAATCAGCAGATTTGCTAGTTCACTGGCATTACTTAAATGAGGTATTTCATTCTTCGACTTTAAGCAGCCTGTGCCAAAAGGCAAGGGTACTTATCATTGGAATGTGAATTCCTCATTCCAAACTATTTAGGATCTGAAAAAGAACTTTATTTGAATCAATGTTCCTATAATAAAATAGACACACATTGACATAATTAGAGAATTAGCTTTAAGGAATAGTTGCCTAAATGAAAAGTCTCTCATCATTTCCTCACCCTCATGTCGTTTCAAACTTGTATTTCTTTCTTTCTTCTGTGAAATGCAAAAGAAGATGGTTTGAATAATGTTCACGCTGCACTTTTCCATACAATGAACTTTGTGCTTCCATTGTATGGAAAAAGAGTATGCTCTTTCTAATAACTTGTGGTTCAATGGAAGAATTAAACTCACAGGTTTGAAACAACATGAGGGTGAGTAAATAATTTCATTTTTGGGTGAACTATCCTAAAATGGGTTTCTAAAAACCTGTGCATCTTCACAGAATTAATTCTGTGTGAATTCATTATGGAATATGATTGTTTTTACAGGGCCCTGTGAAGCATGTGTATCGTGTATTACAATGTCAAGAAGAGGAGCTCACTCAAATGGTTTCCACCATGTCAGACGGATGGAAGTTTGAACAGGTAGGTTTTGTTTTCTCTTCACAACCCCGTCATATAATGTGATGCTATTGACCGGTATAGGTACAGATCCTATGTCTAGACATGCAGTATTTTACTGTAGCATATTTGAACTCAGACATACTGCAGATCTTTCGATAGCTCATTGATGTCTTATCAGGTTGTTTCTTGTAAGCCATGTCCCTCCAAACAACAGATTGTGGATGCTGTACATTATGTTTTTTTAGATATAGGCTATGTCTACACCTTTCTTTGGGACTTATGTAATTTGCTGTTTTTGTTGCTTATCTGTTTGCTATGGTAAAAACTTGACTCAACTTGTCCATCTCAAGCTCATAAGCATCGGCTCCTCCTATAACTATGGCAACGAGGACCAGGCCGAATTCCTGTGCGTCGTTTCCCGGGAGCTCAACAACTCCACTAACGGAATTGTTATCGAGCCCACTGAGAAGGCTAAGGTATGATGAACTCTTTTTTTTTTTTAAACTCTTTTTTTTATTACCTTATTTAGTTTAATATACTTTTTTGAGAACTCTTTTTTTGTAACAAAATATAAGATTTCAAATAAATTATTAAACTGAATAAGGTAAGATGAAGTTACATTATTATTATGTTTTGTTACAAAAAAGTTTAAATGAAATGAATTAATAAGAAATAATAATATAAATGCGCAGCCCTTCAAAAAGCACAGCAAACTTGGATTTTTTTTAAATCGCAAATGCAATTTTTTATTTGAAACATCTTAGCAATTTTTTTTCCCCCTAAATCGTGCAGCCCTATTATTATTTTTATTTTTTGTTACAAAAAAGTTTTGATTAAATTATTAAATAAAGTAAAATATAATACTGATTATTATTGTTATTATTATTAGTAATAATATCAGAAGTAATTAATAAAATAAATAAAATAATAATACAATAAAGTTTAAAAATAAATAAAAGTGGTATTATTTAGTGTTTATTAATGGTCCTTAACTGCCATATCAGATTGAGGAGAATTTTTTTTATTTCAAAATTGTAGAGCTCATCGTTTTCTTCATGTTTCCCCAACAGATCCTTCAGGAGAGGGGGTCCAGGATGTGAGGAGCCCAGACAGATCTCCCATCCCTCACTTCCTTTCTCCAGATCCTCCTCCACCATACAGCTGACTTCAAGTTCATTAGCCCACCACCCCTCACCTCACCGTCCCCCTCCTCCCTTGTGCCTTTCCACTGTGGGGGTTTCAGTCCCCCTCCTCCCTGCAGTGCTGCAACATTAACCAATCAGCACCACCACTAACTATCACTGCTATTATCGACTAATCGAAAAATGTATCCTCACATTTGATGCAAGACTGCTCAGAGAGAGGATTACAGGGAAGGATTCATCATTCATCCTAATGCTTATTTATGCAGACTTCATCATCATCATCCTCCTCATATCCCAGTCATTATCATCATAATCTTTACAGCTGCTGGCTTTAAATGTTTAAAGGGGGCTCAGTTGCCCCTGTTGGCTCGGCTGCATCCAATTGACCATAATCTCCTCAGGACTTCCAAAAGGCGTGCAAGATAGACTCCATCTACCGTCAATACAGCTTCTATTAACAAGCGCATTGCATTATCTAATCATTATCAGCCAAATCCGCATCATTTCAGCATTCACTTCCCATTGCCTGGTCAGACCAAGAGCACAGCAGATGGCGCAATGGATAAAGAGAAGACAGCGGCTTTTGAACTTCTTCAGAGTGGCATGTTTCTTTCGTTAACTATCCATTTACCCATCTGGAAAGGACTAGAGGAGAAGGGAGAACTCATACTGCCAATTGTCCGGTCAGATGCCCAAAATCGCGTGTCCATCGCTGTGAAGATGTCTCACATTTCTAATTCGCTCTGGTTGATTTTTGTCATCCTGGATTTTTTTTATTTTATGCCTTGTCGCCGGATATTTCAAAGCATCAAAACAGGAAATAAATAACAAAACAAAGAAATATGTGGTTGTAGGGCATGTGAGGCTTATGTATATTACAAACATATGTATTATGAAAAGGCCAAATGCAAGTCATTGTTAATATCTGTACCATAGTGGTCAGGGTGTTTTTTTTTTTTTTTTTTTTTTTTTTTTTTGGGTGTTTATCAAGATGAGTTTCTCTATTTTATTGGGGGAGGTTCTGTATTGACCCCTAATGTAATTTTTTAAAAATTTTTTTTTTTTTTTTTTAAACCTGGTCGCCGAGATGTGAATTTGTTGTGTGGTTCCTTCAAACTTTTTGTCGATGACTGGAAAAAAAACAAAAAACAGGAGATTTCTTGTATAGAGTATCAGGCCTACATAGTCCAGGTGGTTCAGGAGACTGTTGTTAGACAAAGTGCCCACAAGTTTTGAGTCAGGGCAAAACTGCATTAGTGGCTCTTTGTTGCATCTTTTGTTTAATTTATTTTTTACACTTTTATGACATTTTAGATTCAGACCCCATAACATTTTGGCTATTTAACTGTTTAACTCATTTTTGTTCAAACAAAGTCTGATCACGTCAGTGGAATGTTTTTTAATGTAAAGGGCTCCATTTATTGTGGAACATTCTTGTCTTTTTCCCCCCAAATCTAGTTTATAACTTGTGTAGGAAACTCAGAAGCAAAGACCAGGAGACTTGGTTGTATCTTCAGCAGGATTCTTTATTGAGAACACGAGCTGTCGGTAGCTGCAGTCATCAAGTCTAACTAAGGCAGTGTACATTGTAGTTTATATAGATTGTAGTGGGCAATGCTTAGATATGGAGACAAAGCACCTGGGTGATGACCTTAAACAAAGCATGCAAATGAAGTATACAGCTATAGGAACCTGCCCAAGACTCTAGAGTTTTACCAATCCTAATCCAATCAGCATAACTATTCAAAGACTGGGACAGGGGCTCCAAGAGCCATTAAAGACAAAGGGTGAGTCTCTCAGTAATCTGACTCTTGCAAATCTCTTGCTGGAAACTTTGCTTAACAGCTGATATCATAATCATCATAACCTTAAATGCTAAATTCATTGTTCATTGTACTCTACCTTAGTTTTTCATGTTATGTTATATAAGGACATAAGATCAGCAGATCTTAAACAGATTCTTAAATTTATAATCCCACACTTGAGGTAAATCATTTTAACATTGAAGCCCAGTCTTTGAAACCAGTTGCCCTCTTTGTCAGATCTTGATCTTAATCTCCTGTTTTATTTTTTAATAAATGCGTAGTGGTTTTTCTGAATCTACTGTGACTACATCACAAATTGTCAGTATTTGAACGGTATCCAAACTGACTTTTGGTTATTCATATCTTTTGATAAACTATTGAATCTAGGGATCGGTGTAAGATGGCATCATGTGCGTGGACTTTAGGTGACGTTTTTATGGTCTGCAGTGTTTTAAAGTGTTGTCTCTTTCTCTCTAAATGCCGTCAAGGATTTTACCTCTTTATCAGAGTTTACACTCATGTCCTTTTGTTAATCATATCATGGCGGCATAGTATTTGAGTTTCTGTGGTCGTTGGTTTTCCTTTTTTTTTTTGGTTGTGTTAATGTTTTCCCCCTCCTGAGGAGAGTTTATTTGTTCAGCCTCAATTATTACCAGGACCTCGGCTCTCTCACAGGATCCTATTGTACATTCCCATTGTTCAAATAGGTTTCAGGTCTGGTTTCAAAGCAGAGTCCTGGATTCAAATCTAGAGGGCACTGTTTAAGTCTCTCTCTAACTTAAGACCCACTCGTTTGTCTAGTGTTGTGCCTTTGACCTGTCGTGCCCTATGTGTTTTTCACTCCTAGATTACTCTTCTTAAAATGCAGATTCTTAAAATTTCATGTTTGTTTTGACTAAGTCAGTTCTGTTCCTTGACTCAGATACTGAATGTACCCGTTTCCCCTGAGTTTGTTATTGTTCTTGTTTCAGTGGTTCATCTATATTTAGCTTTTTCATTTCTGCCCCAATGCACTTTTAATTTTGCACCTACCTACATTATAATGTTCTCACTGTGTGGATTTTGTTTTTAGATTTTGTTCTATTTTTAGAATCGAACCCCATGTCAGGCATTAGAAAATGTCATGTGCAGTCTCAAGTTTTATTTAAGACAGTTCAGGAAACTGATATGAATGTCACATTGACTGCTGATGCTTTACAGCACTTGAGACTTTGAGACTTCTTTGTCTTGTTTCCTTAAAGAAATCTGCTATTCTCCTTTAGGTCTTGTACCACATGTTGTTTAAGATCAAACAAAAAGATATATAGATAAGATATTTTCTTTGTGAAAATATTTATGCTATTCTGAAAAACCAGGAGGTTGACGTTTTGGAACGGCAACTTGGAAGCATGCAATGTGTTGAGTATGTAATGTTATATGCTGGGATGTTGTCATATTGTAAAGGTGAATTGGTGCATGGACAGTTGACAGATGGTATTAAGTTATCAGCCTTATTAAACATTCTCTGTTATCAGTCAAGTTCACCCTCGAGAGCATCTCGATAGCCGCACCCTCATCGGCTCTGGCCGCACCCTTTCGCCATGGCACGTGACCGAAAGAGAAGAGAGGTCGTTTCGAGGGGGGAGGGAAGGGTAATGTATTTGATTAAAGATTATAAGGGTACATGAATTTTAAAAAAAATAATGAAGTGCACAGATAAATCATTTATAATAAACACTACAATATTACATATAAAAAGAAGATTTGTCAAATTTGATTTCATGCCGACTTTAAGAAGTGGAAAAGCTGTCCCTATTTTGTTTGTTTTGTTGAAATCACTCAAATCAAACTTGAAAAACTTGCTTGCTGAGGCAAAATATACTTTTGCAACACCCCCGTATTTGATTAATTTTTTTTTAACTTTCAATCAATGTTTTCGAGCTGGCCAAAAGTGCAGTCCTCTGTCATAACATTTTCAGATAAAAGTTAAAAACAAGGTCCGTGTTTAACTGAAGAGTTTTTTTTTTTTTTCCCTGCCATGATAGTTAGTCTACAACTCCTGCATGCTTTAATATACAGTACACACACATTTAAACGTGCTGAAAACCTGCTTTCATCAGATGTTTTGGGTGTATTGCATTGTCAATAGTATTGATGTAAAGTGTCAAATATGTCACTAAGCTATGGAGATTGTGGAGCTAAGTGTTCTGGAAATGAATAGTCTTGATCAGACTGTCCTTTTCAATGTTCATTTTATTTGTTTTCATTTTTGAAGTTTGTCTTCTGATGCAGTTTCTTGCAATGTACAGATTGCAAAATGATAATGTTTGATTTTTATCATAAAATGTGTTTGTGTTTCAGACTTGTGGCATGCTCATTTTGTGTACAGTTTTTTTACATTAAAACTTTGAATATGTATTCTGTTTAAAAATATATTTTCACATTTAGAAAAATATAAATCTATATTATATTTTAGATTTTGTGCTCAAAACCGTAATTTTAGGACAACTAAATATTTTTGAGCCTTTCACTATTGAAATGTTAATTTGCCATATCAGGAAAGCATTATTTAAATTTCCATGGAAACCCTGTAAATAGGCTAATACTATTTGATTTGAAGGGATAGTTTACCTCAAACAATTTAATTTCGACCAAATATGTCTTGTTTCTTCCATGGAACACAAAAGGAGAAGTTGGGCAGAATGACAGCCTCAGTCACCACTCGCTTTTATAGTGACAGACTTTCTGTCCAACATCTTTTGTATTCCACTGAAGAAAGTTCCTCAGACTTTTTTTTCTTTAAATATCTCGACTCGATGGCTGTTCTTTAATTCAGGTTATCTAAATTGACATTAAATGCATTTAACATATTTAACGTAATATGTTTTACTTGTAAATGTGAGTAGCCTATTGGAAAATATTCAAGCGTGTTTTGGGTAAGAATAAGATGTTTGTTTTGGATTTAGAACCTGAGTGCTCAAAGGACATCTGCGTCATGGGTACTTAATCTAGTACTGTTGGGGGTATACTTTACTTTTAACAATCCTATACTTGCTGTATGAATGGACTAAAAAACACATTAGAATAAAGTCTATGAGTTCGCCTATTTTTGCTAAACTACGCCAGCACACTGAAACCCGCCCATCTGCGCGGTACTAGGCGGATGAAACCGAGTTGCTCTGGGGGAAAGGCGAGAGGAAATGCCATGCCATCGCCTCGGTGCTCAAATTTCCCTACGTGTAGACTGCTGCTGTTAAAGGAGCCGTTACCAATTTCATATAGCTCTCTCCATTTGTGTTATGTAGTCATAGTGCGATATGTGAGAGAACAAGCTGTTACATTCGCCTTTGCTTAATCGTCTGGAGCCTGAAACGAGACACCCCTCGCTGCAGCCTGTAGCATGAAGTAGCTGGATCAGATCCAATACGCAATGGATGGTGGTAGATATGTCTAATAAGGGGAGAACCAGAGCCCGTCTACGGAGAGCCTGCGCACTCCCTATTAAGTCCTATTGTACCGAATTTTGGTTGTAGTTCTACCACAGTTCCACTGGAGGCGATCGCCCATGAGTGCAAAATGAATGGGAGTCTATGGGGCTAGACGGCTAAATTTGTCTCTTTCACTAGCCTGGGTTTCACCATGCTGCCTTGCGCGCAGCGCGGTTTTATTCACGCTGCTAGGCAGCCTGGATTCCATGGACCAGATTTTCGCCTCAGCGAGGGGACCAATCACAGAACGGGGAGGGAGCAGCAAGACGATGACGACGTCTATGCGACACACCGAAGCAGTTTGTTTATATCTATGGATCCAACATGGCAGCAGACGTGTTTGCTCATTTTTGTCTTGCACAAACAGCAATAGTCGCTGAACACCATCGTGTACACATAAATATCTGACCCATCGTCTTCTTCCTCATCAAATTTCTTCGCTCTACATACGTCATCTGGTATAATTGAAACGATTGGCTATGAGCTACGTACAGGCGCATTTGATAGACATTTGTAGCGCTCAATAAGCTCTGGGCATTCGTAAACCACGCCTCAAATACGAGAAAATGAACATGTGGTTCCCAGACCACGTCTCAATGAGAAGAGGTCTGACGTTAGCCAGGCTACTCTTTCACCCGATTGCCGTTGAGAAATCTCAGATTTGACTGTAGGTTTTGCAAGTTCAACATGGGTTATAGGTGGGAAGTTGAATGAACGAGTACTTATGTCCTTTCGATTTCTTACAGGTTGAGTTGTTGTTGCCCATAACACGCTAGCATTCTGCTAATGAACGCTGATTGGGCAAAGAAATTACACATTGCTGGGTGTTAGATTTTTTAGAGTCACTTATTTGCTTTAAAAAGTCTTTTAAAATGTCAATGACGTCATACACATCGTACGACCAGAGATACTGCTTACGGCAATCCTTCAGTCACTTTGGTGCTTTCGCGCTCTGCACTTTCTTTTCTCTCAAGAAATAGGACAACCCTTTGCCCACTATTAGAACAATTTATCATTGCACACCTGCGAGGCATTTTTCTCCTTTTTCAATTTTTATTGATATTTAGCACTATTGAGCGGGACATTGGTTGTTGTTTTTTTTTAGAGGTGGCAATACTATACCATATGTATCCTGTATTTCCTAACACAAGAATAACACAAGTACTCAAATTCCATTTATTTTCCATGTAAATTTCACAGTAGGCCTACATACATAACCATATAAAAGTGCCAGCAAGCAAAAAAAAAAGTTCAAAAAAAAAAGAAAAAGTCCGCCTTAACATTCTGGTCCCGCTTCGGATGCCACAATGCCATCAAGTGGTATCTCTGGTCGTAATCAGTCCTTCACTGACCAATCAGCGTTCATTAGCAGAATGCTAGCGTGTTATGGGCAACAACCATAGACAGTAAAAGAAATAGACACAGCGACCCCATTGGATTCAACGGAGAAAAGTGAAGTAAATTAGAAGCACTCACTTCGTGATGGCTGAGCGTACTGCGCAGACTCAAACTGAGCTTGACGACGTAGATGTCACGTGAGCAACCTGTCTGTCTTCTAGTAGCTGTGCCAAGAGAAATCTGAATCATTCCCTTCCGAAACTTGCAGAGACGTAGAGTGTGAGTAGGAGGTGTCCATGAGCTAGGAGAAGGAGCAACTTTTGCTAAGTATTCTGATTAATTATTTTGTCATTTTGCCTCCACGTCCCCCCGATTGCCCACGAGCTTCTCCTCCTGTCCATACTGTAATTTCTCTACTGTGCGACAGAGAGTCGCGTGGTTATGACGCAATCGTTAGCCTATTTTTACAAAAACTGCTTCTATGGGGCCATAACGTAAGATACGAGGTAAATGGAGCCTTTTATACATTTTCGTGTTTCTTTAGAAATAAATAATAGACAAATGGAGTCTTTAAACACCTCAGATGTAAAGTTATTCGCTGTCAAAGTGACGCCAAAATGAATGGGAGTCAATGGAATGCTAACAGCAGGTGATGGTCTGCTAATCAATGGCAGCGCCCGGGGAAGCTTCAGTGTTTTCTGAAACATTGCCCCCCTGGCAACAACAACTCAACCTCAACCTGTAAGAAATCGAAAGGACATAAGTACTCGTTCATTCAACTTTCCACCTATAACCCATGTTGAACTTGCAAAACCTACAATCAAATCTGAGATTTCTCAACGGCAATCGAGCGAAAGAGACAAATTTAGCCGTCTAGCTCCATAGACTCCCATTCATTTCCCATTCAAATGTGATGCTTAAGTTATCATAGTTTCTCTCTATATATATGCAAAATAGTTAATTTTACAACATTTTAAATCACATGATTTTAAATCTAAATTTGATGGATTAATAGCATGTCGTCATAGCAAGTTTTTTTTTTTTAATGCGTGTATAGAGAACATTTTAAAATTAAGCCATTTTATTTTATTCAGGTCATATTTGCTGTTGAGTGGAAGCAAAAATGAGTCAAGTAATTTTCTCCATAATTTTAATCTTAAGATCTGTAAACAACTTAAAATACCAGTACACATTCAAGGGAAAATGCAAAAATTATAACAGTATCAAGAAAATAAATCTTGTCAGATATCAAAAATAAAAAAAACTACTTAATGATATTTTGTCTGGTAAGAGTTCCTTCTTTAATGGCTCATTTTTCCACAGTGATCTGTACATAAGGTTCCTCTTAATTTGCTGTTCAGTGTCTGCAAGACATGTATGTAAATAAAAAAAAAAACTCAATTTAATTTTAATATACAAACTGATCACAGCAGTCAGATCGAGCAGTTGTCACTCAAGTGACCATTTATATTTAACTTTATAAACAGTTGTCCTCGGGGCTATAGTGATTGCCGTCACTTATGAAGCAGTCTGCTGAGCAGTAACCTTCAAAGTCTTTGGTCGAGTAAAATGCACAAAGTATTCCTTTCCATCTCCAATATAGCCTGGCGGGAAGTCTTTAAATAAGTCGCCACAACAAATGCAACTGGTCAGTTTATATGGCACTCGATACATCTCCTTGTAGCCACTGGAGAATGCACTCCAGTTGACAACAGCAATCACAATCTACTAGTGCGCTTGCATATATGACGTCACCAAAACACCACCGCGCATGTGCGTAACAGCGTCCAGTACGTGTTGGATCTGATCCAGCTACGTCATCATGCTGCAGGCTGCAGCAAGGACCTCTTGGCTGAAACTGCTCCCACAGAGTGTCTCCTCCTTCCTACCACTGATGACAGTCTCCACAGCAGCACAGAGACGCTGAAAATGCGCTAAAAGGTTTGTTTGTTGTTTAGCTTTTCAAGGTTTGAATTTTACCGTGTTTGAGCATGGCAATACACCTTTTCCAACTCGTATCGTGCTTGAAGAACAGGATGAAATTTTGTGATTGACTCATGTCATCCCGGTGATGTGGCCAATTTCAGGTAATTTCAATTGTTTGTTTTCGAGAAGCTTACTTTAGGGCTTTTTTTTTTAGGGATTTTTGTACAAGTTAATATGATTCTTTAGGGTCTAAATAAAAAGTTTGTAATATACTTTAATTAAAAATTCTCATTAGTATTGTAAGAAAACACTCATTTTACCTGGTCAAAAACAGCTCTGTTTTCAGCACGCCGTTTAAGTGCATGTGTCTTTAAATGATAATGAGCTTTGCTCACCCTGCCCCTCTGTTCTATGGGTCGTTTTGACACAACACACATGAAGTGTTGCCTTGACAACAGTTGAGGGTATATTTTGGAGAAAGAATGGCAGCGGGAGTCTCTGAGGACACATCTGTGCAACCAACCGTATCAGTCGGACCCGGAACAAGATGACGGCCCCGAAGAAGTTCGACAATTAAAGTAAGCTTAGTGTAGTGTTACCACGTTAACTTTAACACCTGCGTACACAGTTTGTAATAACACAATAACCATAATGCATTGTTCATTATAAACGGGGGATTATGAATTATATTGAGAACGTCGGACATAGAAAACATGACGTAATGTACCCTGAGTGTAAACCTTAGCCGCATTCATCGTGAAGCGTGCAAGCAATTTGCAAAGATTAATATAAAGATTAATATAAAGGTTAATAAAACGTTACACTCACTTCTTCTGGAGGTGCAGCAGGAACACGAATAGTTGGTACCGATCCTTTTTTCAGGAGCAGCTTCTTAGCAAAACCAGCTTTATACTGACCCTCGTTTGTAAAGCAGTCTGGTGAGAAATGATTCGCGCAAACATGAAAGCATTGCTGTTGATCGTGGAGAATATTCCCTTCGAAAACAAAACTCAACCACTGCGTCTTCAGCGGTTCGGATTTAGGAACATCAAAATGACTGCTGTGTTCGTTATTACACCCAAGAATAGAACACCACAATCGCTTAGACGCCATTCTGCTCCAGCGTATCAACAATGGCGGACTATGATGACAGCTCGCTCAGGGCGGGTCTGTGTTGAAACGCTGCTGTCAATTAACAATCGTGGGAGGGGCGTCCGACCGTGTGACATCACACGGTCGAACGGCTTGATTTGAGACGGGGGAAAACATATAAAAAAAACACTGGATGGATTTTTATCATTTTATGATGGTTGTGTACAGGCACTGCCAACACACATTTCAGTACAATCAACTTGTAAAAGTGCATGTACCATTATATGACCCCTTTAAGGTTTTTTTTTTTAAGTGTTTTGGCAGCTATTGTAATCACATGTAGGCTACGCATCGGCTTTTCATTTAGTTTCTTTGTTGTTTATGTATAAAGTCGCTTCTTCCGGAACAGCAGATCTGTCATTATGTCATCATGTTCAGAACACCCTAAAACAGCTGTAGAACTGAGCAAAAACACTATGGCAAGCCGTTTTATCTTAAATTGTACCCAGCGTTACTCGTCGTAATTGCATTTTTACTAGTAAGAATTCAATTAGAGAGCTCTACAATTCAATTCTCACTAGTAGCAATTACAATTAGAGAGCTCTCTTTTTCAATTATTACTAGTAAAAATTACAATTAGAGAGCTCTACAAATGAATTTTTACTAGTCATATGTCTCCATTGACTTCCATTCATTTATAATTACGGAGCTCTACAATTGAATTACTACTAGTAACAATTCCAATTAGAGAGCTCTCTAATTCAGTTGTTACTAGTAAGAATGCAATTGCAGAGCTCTTTAATTCAATTACAGAGCTCTGCAATTATACATATCTTTAATTCATTTTTTACTAGTAAAAATTCAATTGGAGAGCTCTGTAATTGCATTACAATTCTGTAATTGTAATTGCCATAATAACACTAGACAAAGGAGAAGGAGAATGTGAACTAATATACAAGTGGTGGGGATTTCGATTCATCCCAGCGAGTCGAATCTTTTTATCTGTTCGTTCAGTGACGCCTAAGTTACATCGTTACGCCAGGTCGCGACACATGAATGTGACCGCTAGGGCCGAGGACAACCACCACTCTGGAGGAGCTACACCAAGACACACCAAAAGCCAGACAATGACGTGATGTAAAAACTTGATTCTTTTTATTGAATATAAAAACACTTTAAAGGAATGTCACTGCCCCAGAACTCTTCATAAGGGCCACTCATCGGAACGGGGCTTCAGTGGAGGAAGGCTCAGGTCAGCCGCCAGTTGATCACCTCCTTGCACGGATTGGTACAGGGGGAAGGGGAAGGGACAAGGGACGGATGCCTTCGGTTAAGCAACCGCAGGGACTGAGAAACTCTGCTCACAGGACCACAATAGAAGGGGGGAGGGGAAAAAGGAACGAGGGACAGATTGGTCCAAAGGCCAGGACCTTCAGATGGCAGACAGCAGGCCGACGTAAGTAATGAGTAGGACACAGGAGGCTACAGGTAAGGATCGACAGACGGTGGGTTTTCTCTTCTCACAGGACAGCATCAGATGACTGAGTGTCACCTCTCTTTCACAGGACGATGGGGATTGGACGGAGGACCAGGACCTTTTTGGTGGGGAGCAACGAGCAGTATATGGTAGGCAGAAGGCAATAACCGTCCGATCAAATGCAGTAGTCAGCAGTAGGTGACGGGCAGGGTACAAGGGACTACAGGTGGGTGGCAACAGACAGTTTGCTTTCTCTTTTCACAGGACAGCGTCAGCTAACTGGGTGTCACCTTCCTTTCACAGGCCAGCGGCAGTTGGAGTGCAGCGACGGATAATAGGATCCCTCACAGGGCAGCGATGGCAGAATGCGGTGGCGGATAGCAGTTTCTCTATGTTCACAGAACAGCAGTGGTGAGTACAGAATCCAGTAGTTAACAACTGAGTCTTCTTACCACAGGACAGCGATGGCAGCATGCGATGGCGGATAGCAGTTTCTCTATGTTCACAGAACAGCAGTGGTGAGTACAGAATCCAGCAGTTAACAACCGAGTCTTCTTACCACAGGACAGCGATGGCAGCATGCAGCGGCGGATAGCAGTTTCTCTATGTTCACAGAACAGCAGTGGTGAGTACAGAATCCCGCAGTTAACAACTGAGTCTTCTTACCACAGGACAGCAATGGCAGCATGCGATGGCGGTTAGCAGTTTCTCTATGTTCACAGAACAGCAGTGGTGAGTACAGAATCCAGCAGTTAACAACTGAGTCTTCTTACCACAGGACAGCGATGACAGCATGCAGTGACGGATAATAGGTTCTCTATGTTCACAGAACAGCAGTGGTGAGTACAGAATCCAGCAGTTAACAACTGAGTCTTCTTACCACAGGACAGCGATGACAGCATGCAGTGACGGGTAACAGGTTCTCTATGTTCACAGAACAACAGTGGGGAGTACAGAATCCAACAGTTAACAACTGAGTCTTCTTACCACAGGACAGCGATGGCAGCATGCAGCGGCGGATAGCAGGTTCTCTATGTTCACAGAACAACAGTGGTGAGTACAGAATCCAGCAGTTAACAACTGAGTCTTCTTACCACAGGACAGCGATGGCAGCATGCGGTGGCGGATATCAGGTCCTCTATGTTCACATTAATTCTTGGTACTCCACCAGACTAGATGGTCTCCGACTAAGTTTTCAAAGTGCTGGTAACATCAAACGTTCAAACACTCGTGCATGTATCAAACCACTTTAAATATTCAACGTGCTCACTTCAATCATCAGACACTTCAATGACACACCGCTTAACAGTGAAAAGTGTACCTTCACTTCAGCTCATCGGGGCCGGCCGATCCACTATGAGGATACTTTCAAAAGGGAGACACCGAGTTCGACCAACAATCTGCAATTCAGACCCCACTCATTTCCCTCGCCACGCCAACCGTCTTTACTTCCTCTGCCGTCCTGCCGCCTCTGCCTCTCGTCTTCTCATAACCTCGACTTTGATCACAACCGCTCTGCTTGCCTGCGCACTCCTCCCTTCAACCTGCCGCTTCTCTCTCTTCAAACTGCCACGCCCGCTCACTCGTTCCCAACACACGCTCAAATAGCCACTTGATTATCCACCGCAGCTGTTGCTCATCAATATGGGCGGCCATGACAGGCCGCCGGAACCGGCCTGGTGTTACACCGGAACTGTTTCCCCAAGGGAACTCGTTCCGTTCATCGTAGTTCCTATTCATCACCCGGTGTCATTACTAGACCTACTCACCCTCAGGTTGTTCCAAACCTGTATGAGGTTCTTTCTTCTGTTGAACACAAAAAATATATATTTGAAAGAATGTGTTGACAGACAGTTGACTGGGTACCATTGACTTAGTTATATAGTAGGAAAAACAATACTATGGAAGTCACTGTCTGGTTACCATACCAACCATATTAATGTCTTCCTTTGTGTTCAACAGAATAAAGAAACCAATTCACTGACTTGAAAGATTACGAGAAGAACAAAAAACGACTTAATCCAGATTTGCTGTAGGTTTTGGACAAATGTTCAATTGGTTAATATTAAGTTAGACTACAGATGAAACCAAATGAAAAATGTCTAAGGTGGATGTGACCAATAACCTTTCCCCCTCTGGTCCACTTGAACTTGAAAAGTAAACAAAGAGGGGTTTGGCACGAGGAGTAGACGTGTACGCGGCTCGCTCCCTAAACTTTTAAGTTTATCTCTAAAACCTCAGCATTTTCGTTGACATCTGACAGCATTTGTTTTATAACCGCTTCGGGATTTTATTCGATCTTGAAATGTCCAAAGGAAGGGGAAAACAAGTCGATAAAGACAGAGAAGGCGCCTCTTCGACGGGTGTTAGCGTTACGCTAGCCGAGATCAGTGCTTTACACGATGACCTCAGAGCATCTATCGCCGCGGACTTCAAAGCATCTTTCGAAAGTTTGGCAACGAAGTTGGACAACATTCAGTCCACAGTGGCAGATCATGATCTTCGCATCGGAAGTCTTGAGGCCGGCACTACGGAGATCAGTCAACAGCTTGAACGACTCGAAGCTACGTGTTCGGGCCTCCAGAAGGATAACGAGTGGCTTAAGGCTAAAGTCTCAGATCTCGAGAGCCGTAGTCGGCGCCAAAACATTCGAATCCTGGGCTTACCTGAGTCAATCGAGGGGTCGCGTCCAAGTACATTTTTTTCCCAGCTTCTGGTCGATGTCCTTGGATCTCAGGTGTTAACCTCGCCGCCCGAGCTAGATAGAGCTCATCGCAGCCTCGCACTTAAACCAGCGCCTGGGCAGAGACCGAGACCCGTCATCTTGCGATTTCATCGCTTTCAAGTGAAGGACTTGGTCATCCGTGAATCTTGCAAAAAGGGTGAGTTGATGTATGAAGGACACAAAATCCGTATCTTCGATATATATATATATATATATATATATATATATATATATATATATATATATATATATATATATATATATATATATATATAAAATAATAGTGTTTTGCAATTAGATTTTAATTTTGGCATACAGACAAAACTTTTAATTTTCAAATCAGACTCCATCATACTGCGAGCAGGCTGCTTAATTATTACTTGTTAAGGATAATGTGGGCTGTTTAGTTATTTTAACATTAGATTGTTTGTTAAACTTGACAAAGTTGAGTTGTTTTATATTGAACTTGTTCACCACAAAGTTCCTGCTATTTGATTAAGCTTAATTTATACAGGGTGTGCTAATTTTGGACAGCTAGTTTTACTGTCCTTTTGCCCAATATGTGTATATATGTATATATATATATATATATATATATATATATATATATATATATATATATATATATATATATATATATATATGTGTATATATGTATATATATATATATATATATATATATATATATATGTGTGTGTGTATGTATGTGTGTATGTGTATGTGTGTATATATATATATATATATATATATATATATTATTTTTATTTTTATTTTTTTATTATTATTTTATTATTATTATTTTCTTTAAAAGTTTGCACTTATATTTTACATTAGATTTGTTTCTGAAGAATGTCTGTCAGTAATTTCTGATAATCACTATTGAGGTTGTGCACCTTTTATGGGAGGACAAGGAGTTAGGAAACTTGTTATGGTAAAGTGGCTCCAGCTGCTGTTCTTGTTTTTTTTTGTTGTTTTTTTTGTCTCTTGGTCGTTCTCTTCTACCTTTGTCAATCTGTGTGCAGTCACTATGGCACTTTAAATCCTTATATGCTACAAGCAAGGTATACTATTGGCTGGGTCTGTGTGGGGGTGTGGGGGTCTCAGAAATCTTGTCATGTTCAGGGAATTAATTATCCACGCCCGTGATGAATAACAAGATGGCAACTCGTGGTGCACTGAAATTCACCAGCTGGAACGTCAAAGGACTGAATTCTCCGGTGAAACGAAATAAAGTTCTTAATTATTTGAAACAATTGAATACTAGCATAGCCTTTATTCAGGAAACACACCTCAGGCCTGCAGACCATCTAAGTATTAGAAAGGGCTGGGTAGGCCAGCTCTACCACTCCAGCTTCCAGGATAGGTCCAGCGGGGTAGCTATTCTCATACATAAATCGGTTCCTTTCTCCGTTTCTGAAGTCATCTCGGACCCCAATGGGCGTTTCATTATTCTTAGAGGACAGATCAATGGTGTTTGTTTGATTTTGGCCAATGTATATGGCCCTAACTGGGATGATGAGGCTTTTTTCAAAAAAGTTTTGTTTTCCCTCCTTGATTTGAACTCCAACCAGCTAATTCTGGGTGGGGATTTTAACTGCTGCTTAGACCCTCTTTTAGACCGTTCCTCATCTAGGCCATGTGCACAGTCTAAGTCCAGCAGGATGATTCAGTTATTCATGGAGCAGTATGCTATTTCTGATGTTTGGCGTTTTTTTAATTCTAGCACAAAACAGTTTTCTTTCTTTTCCCCTGTACATCATACTTTCTCCCGCATTGATACTTTCTCCCGCATCTTGTTGATAACAAATTGCTTCCATTGATTAGCTCATGTATCTATAATACTATTGTTATTTCAGACCATGCTGCTGTTACATTTGACCTCGCTTTACCAAGCCTTTCAATGTCCCGGTGTCCTTGGCGTTTTAACTCTCTGCTTCTCAATGATTCTAATTTTATTTCTGTCATTAATGATCGTATTGACCTTTTTATCTCCACAAATATTTCCCCTGGTGTTTCAGCTAAGACAATTTGGGAGGCATGTAAGGCTTATTTAAGGGGAGAAATAATTTCATACTCAGCCTATAAGAGAAAAATAAACAATGAAAGGAGAGCTAACCTTTTGAATACTTTGGCAGACCTTCAGTCTAATTGTGTTAATTCTACAAACTCAGATGACTTTGTTAAATTTCTGACAACAAAGACAGAGTTTGACTTACTTACTACAAATGAGGCGACTGAAGCTCTACATAAGACTCATTGCAATTATTATGAATTCGGTGATAAATCAAGTAAATTGCTTGCCCATCAGTTGCGTCAGTCTGCTGCTTCACATCTCATTACTCAAATTTCCACCTCTGCTGGGTCTTCAGTTAATCCACTAACTATTAATAATGAGTTTAGGAATTTTTATTCCTCGTTATATACTTCGGAAAGCATAGCTGAAGTAGCCCAATTCGATAATTTTTTCAATTCCTTCAATATGCCTTGCATTGATCCTGATATCTCCTCAAATTTGATAGGCCCTCTTACATTGAACGAAATTAAGTCTGCTCTTAGTCTAATGCAGAATGGCAAATGCCCAGGGCCGGATGGCTTCCCTGCTGAATTTTTCAAGACATTTTCTGACAAATTATCACCTCTTTTACTTAACATGTTCAATGAGTCTTACAGCTCAGGTATTCTCCCTCATTCCAAACGGCAGGCTATCATTTCTCTTATTCTCAAAAAAGATAAAGATCCTTCTCAGTGCAGCAACTATCGCCCCATCTCCTTACTTTGTTCAGATGTGAAATTATTAGCTAAAGTCCTAGCAAGACGCCTGGAGGTGGTCCTTCCAACTTTAATTTCTACTGACCAAACAGGCTTTATTAAAAACAGACATTCTTTTCATAATATTAGACGCCTTTTTAATATTCTCTATTCTTCTTCTTTAAATGAAACACCAGAGTTAGTTATTTCTATGGATGCTGAAAAGGCGTTTGATAGAGTCGAGTGGCACTATTTGTTTTATACACTAAAGAAATTTGGCTTTCCTGATCAGTTTATATCTTGGATTAGGCTTTTATATACATCTCCCTTGGCCTGTGTTCGAACTAATAATAACTATTCTGAGTATTTCTCCCTCGGTCGCGGGACTAGACAAGGTTGCCCGCTTTCTCCCCTTTTGTTTGCAATAGCCATTGAGCCTTTGGCAATTGCTCTAAGATCCAGTGCGATGGCTGGCATTCAAAGGGGAGGATTGGAGCATAAGCTATCTCTGTACGCAGATGATCTTCTCTTATATGTCTCTGAGCCTGGTACTTCCATTCCCTTGGTGCTTGATTTGCTAATGGATTTTGGCCTAATCTCAGGCTATACGTTAAATTTGAGTAAAAGTGAATTAATGCCCATTAACACAGCTGCCTTGAATTATCCATTAGCATCCCTACCTTTTAGATCTTCCTTAAGTTTTAGATATTTGGGCATAAATGTGACAAGAAACTTTTCAGACTTATTTGACCACAATTTTGTCCCACTGCTTAATCGTCTATCTCAGGATTTTAATTGTTGGTCTCTCCTTCCTATATCCCTGATCGGTAGGGTTAATTGTATTAAGATGAGCTTGCTCCTTAAATTTTTATATTTATTTCAGTGTATTCCTATCTTTATTCCAAAGTCTTTTTTTGTTACACTCGACAGCTCTATTTCTAGTTTTCTTTGGAATAAAAAGACCCCAAAGATTCGAAAATGCATTCTGCAGAAGACAAAACAATTAGGTGGTCTAGCTCTTCCTAATTTTCTAATATATTACTGGGCAGCAAATATACGCACCACTCTTTACTGGTTCTAGCCAAGCAACTCCGTCAACTCCCCATCCTGGCTGCATATCGAGAATGCCTCATGTAAATCATCTTCCCTGGTGGCTCTTTTATGCCTCCCATACACATTGTCCCCAATGAAATATTCAAATAATATAATTGTTAAAAACAGTCTTAAAATCTGGACCCAATTTTTGCGACATTTCGGTCTTCATAATACCCCCCTGTTCTCCCCAATACATTCTAACCCGTTGTTTTACCCCTCCATTTTAGACCGTGCTTACACCTCTTGGAGAGATCTTGGGTTGGTTTCTGTTGCTGACCTTTACATCGATGGTGTTTTTGCCTCTTTTGAACAGTTGACTTCTCAGTTTAATATTCCCAAAAAACATTTTTTCAGTTATTTACAAATTCGAGACTTTGTTCGAAAAAAAATGGTCAACTTTCCAAATGCACCTCTCCCTTCAGATTTAGACACCATTCTGGGTGTGGATCCTTGTACTAAAGGGTCAATTTGTAAACTAGTGAATATAATTGTTCATTTGCAATTTTCCTCTGATGATTTACGCCTTGTCTGGTCCCAAGACATCGGTACTGAGATAAACGAGTCTCATTGTCAGCCATTACCTCGGCGGATATCCCACTCTGCCCAGTTACAGCTTTATTTGGGGTTCTCCCACCTGGCCATTCTTTGCCTTCTCACTTTTCAGATTTTGTAGCCTTTCTGACTCTTTTAGCTAGGCGTTTAATTCTATTGAATTGGAAAAGCCCTCACCCTCCATCTTACACTCGTTGGATAAGAGATGTTCTTTATTTTATGAAACTGGAGAAAATTAGGTACTCTCTTCACTGACCTAGCACCATTTTCATCAAGCTTTGGCAACCCCTGTGTGAACATATCAAAACTCTCCAGCTTGACCCTGCTCTTTGTGTGTGATCCCCTTATCTCCCCCCACATCTATCACCAATCTAGATGTTGATACTAATTTTGTATTGCCTGGCCAATACACTGCTTTGTTTACTGTTACTGTATGTGATTGTACTGTACTCTTTGTTTATTTATTTTTTGAGGGGAAAATAATCCTCAGTGCATCTTCTCTCTGTAATGGTTTGTGTATTTTCATCTTCCCCTGTTTCTGTAAATTGTTTTTTTTTTGTTTGTTTTGTTTTGTTTTCGTTTGTAATTTTGTGTAATTGTTTAAAGTGTATAAATAAATCAGAAAAAAAAAAAAGAAAAAAAAAAGAGGGGTTTGACAAGTTCATACTAGAACTCACTTTTGTAGCTCCACCTAATATTTTGCATGGTTTTCTATAAAAATTCTGTTCTGTTTGTATGGAAAATGTTTTAAATGGATCTTTGTTCAATAAGAATTTTTTTGTGTTGGTGATATAGAATATACAAGAATGTGTTTCCCTGCTCTTCTGGTGCTGAGAGCCCAAAGCCCCCCAGATCAGGTGGAAAAACCCAGACGGCAGTGACTTGATTACCATCATTTAGGAAACATGGCACCTCAACAACCTTCCAGCACGGAGGAGCAGACAGGGGAGCTAGATGAGCCTGAATCTGAGGGAGAGAAACAAGGACCAGGACCCGTTTCTGATCAAGATCATCCAGCTACCTGCGAAGCTCCAGATGGAGGCTGGGGGTGGGTGGTCCTGGTGGCTCCCATCCTTGTCTGTGGTCCGACACTGGCCTTTAGTGCATTAGTGCATCTTTGTTGCATACTCTTTTTTTTTTCCTTTTTTTTTTCTCAGACAGACTGAGATTCAGATATAACATTTTGGCTATTTAACTGTTTAACTAATTTTTGTTCAAACAAAGTCTAATCACATCAGTGGAATGAGTGTGGAATGAGACAAAGCACCTGGGTGATGACCTTAAACAAAGCATGCAAATGAAGTATACAGCTATAGGAACCTGCCCAAGACTCTAGAGTTTTACCAATCCTAATCCAATCAGCACTATTCAAAGACTGGGACAGGGGTTCCAAGAGCCATTAAAGACAAAGGGTGAGTCTCTCAGTAATCTGACTCTTGCAAATCTCTTGCTGGAAACTTTGCTTAACAGCTGATATCATAATCATCATAACCTTAAATGCTAAATTCATTGTTCATTGTACTCTACCTTAGTTTTTCATGTTATGTTATATAAGGACATAAGATCAGCAGATCTTAAACAGATTCTTAAATTTATAATCCCACACTTGAGGTAAATCATTTTAACATTGAAGCCCAGTCTTTGAAACCAGTTGCCCTCTTTGTTTAACACAAATCTTCTCTACAGAAGCAGATCTTGATCTTGATCTCCTCTTTTATTTTATTTTTTAATAAATGCGTAGTGGTTTTTCTGAATCTACTGTGACTACATCACAAATTGTCAGTATTTGTACGGTATCCAAACTGACTTTTGGTTATTCATATCTTTTGATAAACTATTGAATCTAGGGATCGGTGTAAGATGGCATCATGTGCGTGGACTTTAGGTGACGTTTTTATGGTCTGCAGTGTTTTAAAGTGTTGTCTCTTTCTCTCTAAATGTCGTCAAGGATTTTACCTCTTTATCACAGTTTACACTCATGTCCTTTTGTTTATCATATCAAGAAGGCATAGTATTTGAGTTTCTGTGGTCGTTGGGTTTCCCTTTTTTGTTAGTTTTTTTGGTTGTGTTAATGTTTTCTCCCTCCTGAGGAGAGTTTATTTGTTCAGCCTCAATTATTACCAGGACCTCGGCTCTCTCACAGGATCCTATTGTACATTCCCATTGTTCAAATAGGTTTCAGGTCTGGTTTCAAAGCAGAGTCCTGGATTCAAATCTAGAGGGCACTGTTTAAAGCTACACTGTGTAATATTTTACCCCATCTAGCGGTGAAATTGTATATGACTACCCCGTGAATATTAGTTTCTGTTCCTTTCAATTTCGAGGGCGTTTTAACTCCTATGGTGGCCGTATTATTCCAAGATTAACATGGCTTCCAGTTTCGACTTCGTCCAATTGCGCCTTTAAAACTATCACCTGTGATCCGTTGCAGCACAGATTTATGTTACAAGGTAAACAATACTTTTTCACCATTGACGTGAGGAAAAGTAACGCAGGTTATACTAGAGGTCGTTCTGGCGTTATGCAGCACAACCATGCTATGGTTAGACAAGCAACTATAAAACTTTGAATTTACACAAATAGGCTGAATTACCTGTCGAGAAGAAAGCAGGCAACTTCGGCGTCCGTTTTAAAATCTTTGCTCCTCATGAGCTCTTTCCATCTGGGAAAAGTTACTCCAGTATTGACTTTGGTCTTGCTGATTTGCCTGTCGCGTTGACGTTTTAATTTTCTCTTTCGCTTCCTTGGCGACTCTGCTACATGTCCTCGAAAATAGGCGTGATCCTCCATCAGCAATCTTTCAAATCTGCCGGCAGTCGCAAGTAATCTCCCCCTCGCATTCGTCTCTGTGTCACTGAGTGTAAAGCGTGAAAGGCGAAGCTTGAATTTACAGCTATGTCCCTCTTTGGCTAATGTAGTTTCAAGATGGAGGGGCAACATGGCGACCGGCATTCGAACCCCTCACCCGTATGTACTTTCAATGGCAGATTATAAACTTACGAGAATACTTTATTACTTGAAAGAAGTAAATATACATTAATGAGCACATATATTTTTGAAAGAACTAAGTGTTTTTTGCTAAGAATCAACTAAAAAAATTACACAGTGTTGCTTTAAGTCTCTCTCTAACTTAAGACCCACTTGTTTGTCTAGTGTTATGCCTTTGAAATTCCACTAGAAACAAACCTTGTTGTATTATTTTAATTTAATACTGTGAAGCAGCTTTGATACAATTTGTATTGTGAAAAGCACTATACAAATATACTTGACTTGACTTGACTTTGACCTGTCGTGCCCTATGTGTTTTTCACTCCTAGATTACTCTTCTTAAAATGCAGATTCTTAAAATTTCATGTTTGTTTGGACTAAGTCAGTTCTGTTCCTTGTAGAGTCTGGACCAATCAGACACACACAAATTACTCATTTTTTGTGATGAATAATCCAGCAAACTCACTCTCCCAACAAAGGCCTGTGAAACTTCCCCCAAAAACTAACATCGCAAATGAAGCTAACACACTGGCAGAACGCAGTGTCTTGTTACAGGACACACTGAGACTGATAAGAGTTTTACGACCCAAATGAATTTCCAGAAAGCTGTGACTCTCATTTAATTCTTGCAGAGGAAGAGAAATAAACCATGTTAATCCTATATATTCTATATATATCCACTTGAGAAATGTGTAAACATGTATCTAATTGTCCCATCTCATGATTTTCCTTTTATGTGGTTTGGCTTTTGTATTCTTGCAAACTCTATTGGGTTAATGTTTCAGACTTTGGATACTATGGTTAACCAAAATCATATGTGTGGCATGTTGGTCTCTATAAACTCCAATCTTCGTCCCCGTTTTGTTAATTTACATTAGGCCTACATTTTGCTAACTTTGTGACGCATTAGTATTATAAGCATCTTAAAGATTCTTGTGTTAAACATCCAATCAAACTACATGTTCAAAGGCCTGCTTGAACAATAGGTCGTAAAAGAATTTCCCTCCAAGGGAAAACACGTCTTATTGGCTCAAACACCTCCAGAGGGTGTGACATCTTCATGCTTTAAAAGTCACTGATCTCAAGATCAGCTCTCTCTTAGCTCTCTCTTACCCTTTTCTGGAATCCTGATGTGAAGATGATGCTGAACTAGAAGTTTCTAAGGACCCTCCAAGTTTGTGCCAGGCTGCGGCCTTGTCTTTCCATTCACCAAAGATACTCTGACTACCACTGGTTCTCTCTCATCAAGACCACATCAGCAAAGATCAACTGGAGCCTCAACAAATTGCATCAGGACAGTTTAATTCAAATGGGCGAGACATGCAATTATCAAACTTCGTCTCATTATTTGATACATTAAATATCCTTACCCCTTTTAAAGAAGGGCATGTTAGAACTAAACTGATGGTTTGCTCAAGGCTGTTGATCTGCTGAATTTCAAACACTGCTATAACTTCTTGCTTTCCTGTATTCTGCTTCAGCTCTCTTTCCCTTGGTAAACTGTGTGCATGTATGTATGTGTGTGTATGTTAGAGTAGTTTAAGTGTTTAGACTAGTTAATAAAATCTTGTTCATGTCACACGTAAAGTTGTCCGTGTCTCAAGCTCATAACTGGAGTCACTAATCATATAGATTTTGGCTACTGCTCTTAGTAGTACTGTAAATTAAGAAAGACATTTCCCATGCCCCGGAAATGTACATTTCTTAGAGTTAATAAACAATTAATCCTGAGTGTTCACGGGACAAACAGGTTAATTGATTGTGATATATTAATTTACGACATTAAGTTAATTATATTAACTGATCCAAATATTCATAATCAATTATAACCAGTTATTATTGATTATTAATATTTCATACAGCTAATTTGCTACATCCTTGACTCAGATACTGAATGTGCCCGTTTCCCTGAGTTTGTTATTGTTCTTGTTTCAGTGGTTCATCTATATTTAGCTTTTTCATTTCTGCCCCAATGCACTTTTAATTTTGCACCTACCTACATTATAATGTTCTCACTGTGTGGATTTTGTGTTTAGATTTTGTTCTATTTTTAGAATCGAACCTCATGTCAGGCATTAGAAAATGTAATGTGCAGTCTCAAGTTTTATTTAAGACAGTTCAGGAAACTGATATGAATGTCACATTGACTGCTGATGCTTTACAGCACTTGAGACTTTGAGACTTCTTTGTCTTGTTTCCTTAAAGAAATCTGCTATTCTCCTTTAGGTCTTGTACCACATGTTGTTTAAGATCAAACAAAAAGATATATAGATGATAAGATATTTTCTTTGTGAAAATATTTATGCTATTCTGAAAAACCAGGAGGTTGACGTTTTGGAACGGCAACTTGGAAGCATGCAATGTGTTGAGTATGTAATGTTATATGCTGGGATGTTGTCATATTGTAAAGGTGAATTGGTGCATAGACAGTTAATAACACTTAAGAAGTGGAAAATCTGGCCCTATTTTGTTTGTTTTGTTGAAATCACTAAAATCAAACTTGAAAAACTTGCTTGCTGAGGCAAAATATACTTTGCAACACCCCCGTATTTGATTTAAATTTACTTTCAATCAATGTTTTCGAGCTGGCCAAAAGTGCAGTCCTCTGTCATAACATTTTCAGATAAAAGTTAAAAACAAGGTCCGTGTTTAACTGAAGAGTTTTTTTTTTTCCCCCTGCCATGATAGTTAGTCTACAACTCCTGCATGCTTTAATATACAGTACACACACATTTAAACATGCTGAAAACCTGCTCTTTCATCAGATGTTTTGGGTGTATTGCATTGTCAATAGTATTGATGTAAAGTGTCAAATATGTCACTAAGCTATGGAGATTGTGGAGCTAAGTGTTCTGGAAATGAATAGTCTTGATCAGACTGTCCTTTTCAATGTCCATTTTTGTTTGTTTTCATCTTTTAAGTTTGTCTTCTGATGCAGTTTCTTGCAATGTACAGATTGCAAAATGATAATGTTTGATTTTTATCATAAAATGTATTTGTGTTTCAGACTTGTGGCATGCTCATTTTGTGTACATTTTTTTTACATTAAAACTTTGAATATGTATTCTGTTATAAAATATTTTGACATTTAAAAAAATATAAATCTATATTATATTTTAGATTTTGTGCTCACAAACCGTAATTTTAGGACAACTAAATATTTTTGAGCCTTTCACTATTGAAATGTTAATTTTCCATATCAGGAAAGCATTATTAAAATCTAGCCTACTGATGTTTCATTTCCATGGAAACCCTGTAAATAGGCTAATACTATTTGATTTGAAGGGATAGTTTACCCCAAACAATTTCATTTCGACCAAATATGTCTTGTTTCTTCCATGGAACACAAAAGAAGTTGGGCAGAATGACAGCCTCAGTCACCACTCGCTTTTACAGTGACAGACTTTCTGTCCAACATATTTTGTATTCCACTGAAGAAAGTTCCTCAGACTTTTTTTTCTTGAAATATCTCGACTCGATGGTTGTTGTTTAATTCAGGTTATCTAAATTGACATTACATGCATTTAACATATTAAACATAATATTTTTTACTTGTAAATGGTGAGTAGCCTATTGGAAAATATTCAAGCGTGTTTTGGGTAAGAATAAGATGTTTGTTTTGGATTTAGAACCTGAGTGCTCAAAGGACATCTGCGTCATGGGTACTTAATCTAGTACTGTTGGGGGTATACTTTACTTTTAATAATCCTACTTGCTGTATGAATGGACTAAAAAACACATTGAAAGTATATGAGTTAGCCTATTTTTGCTAAACTACGCCAGCACACTTGAAACCCGCCCTTCTGCGCGGTACTAGGCGGATGAAACCGAGTTGCTCTGGGGGAAAGGCGAGAGGAAATGCCATGCCATCGCCTCGGTGCTCAAATTTCCCTACGTGTAGACTGCTGCTGTTAAAGGAGCCGTTACCAATTTCATATAGCTCTCTCCATTTGTGTTATGTAGTCATAGTGCGACATGTGAGAGAACAAGCTGTTACATTCGCCTTTGCTTAATCGTCTGGAGCCTGAAACTGCTCTCACAGAGTGTCTCCTTCCTACCGCTGATATGACAGTCTCCACAGCAGCACAGAGACGCGGCACTGGCGCGGATGCCTGAAATTGCGCTAAAAGGTTCGTTTGTTGTTTAGCTTTTCAAGCTTTGAATTTTACCGTGTTCGAGCATGGCAATACGCCTTTTCCCACTCGTATCGGGCTTGAAGAACAGGATGAAATTTTGTCATTGACTCGTGTCATCCCGGTGATGTGGCCAAATTCAGGTAATTTCAATAAAATACTGTTTGTTTTGAGAAGCTTACTTTAGGGCTTTAGCCGGTCAAATACGTCTTAAGGTTAGGGTTAGGGTTTTTTTTCTAAAGTGTTTTGCCAGCTATTGTAATCACATGTAGGCTAGGCTTTTCGTTTAGTTTCTTTGTTGTTTAAAGTCGCTTCTTCCGGAACAGCAGATCTGTCATTGCTGTAGAAACTGAGCAAAAACACCAGACAATGGAGAAGGATAATGTCAAGTAAAATACAAGTGGTGGGGATTTCGATTCATCCCAGCGAGTCGAATCTTTTTATCTGTTCGTTCAGTGACCCCTAAGTTACATCGTTACGCCAGGTCGCGACACATGAATGTCTTTTTCATGAATGAAAGTTTGTCATTACTAGACCTACTCACCCTCAGGTTGTTCCAAACCTGTATGAGGTTCTTTCTTCTGTTGAACACACAAAAAAATATATTTTAAAGAATGTATTGACAGACAGTTGACTGGGTACCATTGACTTATAGTAGGGAAAAAAAAGTCACTGTCTGGTTACCATGCCAACCTTATTAAAAACGTCTTCCTTTGCGTACAACAGAAGAAAGAAACCAATTCACAGCTGACATGAAAGATTACGAGAAAAACAAAAAACGACTACATCCAGATTTGTTGTTGGTTTTGGACAAATGTTCAATTGGTTAATATTAAGTTAGGCTACAGATTAAACAAACTGAAAAATGTCTAAGGTGGATGTGACCAATAACCCTTCCCCCTCTGGCCCACTTGAACTTGAAAAGTAAACAAAGAGGAGTTTGACAAGTTCATACTAGAACTCACTTTTGTAGCTCCACCTAGTATTTTGTATGGTTTTCTATATTTTAAAAATTCTGTTCTGTTTGTATGGAAAATGTTTCAAATGGATCTTTGTTCAATAAGATTTTTTTTGTGTTGGTGATATAGAATATACAAGAATGTGTTTCCCTGCTCTTCTGGTGCTGAGAGCCCAAAGCCCCCCGGATCAGGTGGAAAAACCCAGACGGCAGTGACTTGATTACCATCATTTAGGAAACATGGCACCTCAACAACCTTCCAGCACGGAGGAGCAGACGGGGGAGCTAGATGAGCCTGAATCTGAGGGAGAGAATCAAGGACCAGGACCCCCTTCTGATCAAGATCATCCAGCTACCTGCGAAGCTCCAGATGGAGGCTGGGGGTGGGTGGTCCTGGTGGCTACCATCCTTGTCTTAGCTCTGACACTGGCCTTCCCTGCATGCATTGGTATCTTCTACTTAGATCTTCAGGAAGAATTTAACGCCAGTAACAGTGAGACATCTTGGGTGCCATCAATAATGACGTCAGTTCTGCATGCTGGAGGTAAGAATGTGATATAGTCAGTTTTTGTTTAGAAAATGCTTAATCAGTTTGTAATTTCTTCTCCACTAGCACAACCAAACAAAATTGCAAAAATAATGACTTTCAGAACGGTTTCCTGAACACTTTGCACATCTACCATTGGTCGGACAAACAAGAAGTCCCACCCCAAAACTTACGAGGCAATGTGGTGAAATCAGGCAGTTTAAAAAACCGAGCAATATTCTGAAAGTGCCACAGAGTCACAGTGTTTACACTTTTTGGGAGAATAATCCTTCAAATGGCTTTCTTATAGTTAGGGTTTGAGTGTCTCTTAATTGAAATTTAACTTGCAAAAATACCTCCACTCCAGAGACGTGTTACTTTTCCAGCAATTGTATTAAAAAGAAACACTAATCAACAATTTAATTAGATTACCAAATGATTTAACTCCGCCCCTCTCTTATTTGTATTCAGTAAGTTTATACTCCTTTTTTAACCTTTCAGTATTCTTAACTTTGGGGTGATTCTGGGGGTCAAAATGAACCAAAAACAAGAAGTGTAACTTGTGTAAAAAACAGATTCACTGAAAAAAAAATTCCAAAGACTAGCAGTGGGTTAATAATGCATATATTTTACATGCAGTAAATCAAAGGAGCACTATGCATAATTTGTTTAATCAGATGTCTTTCTCTTCATCGAGTAACTGCACTGAATGCATAAGTATGCAATTCATTTAGCGTTAAAAAAAATATTTTGGAGTAGATATGCTATAAAAAAACATATTTTCTCTCCACTGTGCGAAGGAAGTTATGGTCATTATCTGATTAAGCTACAGTGCCTTGCAAAGGTGTTAATACCCCTTCCTTTTTTCACATTTTGTTATGTGGCTGCCTTATGTTAAACTACTTTAGATTACTTTTTTTCACATCAATCTACAGTCCATACATCATAATGACAAAGCAAAAAACACATTTGTGACAACTTTATTAAAAAGGAAAAACTGAATTAAGTACATTGCATTAGCATTTGTACCCTTAAAGGTGCCTTGTGTAATGTCCGCCAAAAAATCAATTCATACTCCACATTCCATACCAGATGGGGGCAGTATACCTCCAGAAAGTGAGTTGGTCTACTCTAGAGTAACAACCGAGAAACGGCATAGTCTCTATGCTCCGCCCCTACCTTCACAACGACCCTAGAGCCATAGCCGAAGCCGAGCCAACTCCTAATAGAGGACGTTTTGACTCCAGAGGAACGTTGGTTGATGTCAAGTGATTTTGAAATATGACATCTTCAAGCTACTCCCCTTCACCTTTACCAGTGAATATGTTCATATTCGTTTTGTTCATATTACATTTTTATTGTTAGTTTGAATTACATTAATTTGACAGACAGCATTCGCTGATGTTGACCAAGCTAGCGCCAACGTAACCAGAGCTGCCAACTCTCACGCATTCACCGTGAGACACGCAATTGACACTTTTCACACGCTCTCACGCCACACATCAATTTTCTCACGCACAGAAAAATCGCGAAGCAAAGAGGACACGGAGACCGACAGACTAGACAGAGCAGGTTAGTTATGATATAAAAAAATCTCAGCTCTCAGATTCTGTCAATTTTATTACGCAATTCAAACAATAAATACCGTTTTTGTGCTTGTAAATGTTACACGACAGATCCCTAGCGCACGTGAACCGATCATCTCTACCAGCTAATAGTAAAAAAACACGAACACTGTTGAAAGATACAGTAGGCTACAACTTACCAAAATGTATTCCTCATACATAATATCTCTTTCCTGAACTGAAATGTAGTAGTGGGCTGTACTTTCCACACGATTGACATCAGGTTCAAGTACGCCCACAAGCCGTGCGAGTTATTCGTGTATTGCAGTTTGGCTGGTGGTTATGTTGCCCGCATACCGCCTCCCATGGCCGAAACTGGTATTATAACACCTGTCGGGCTGTGGCTAGTAATTTAGCATGCTAATTCAGGTTGATATCTCTGCAGCACTATAACTTGTCTTTTTTTAATTCTCATTCTTTTGATGCGTGTAGCTCATTTTTTGGATATTTTTACCTCAATTCTTACACATGGCACCTTTAATGCAGTACTTAGTTGAAGCACCTTTACAGTTTCAAATCTTTTTGGGTATGATACAGCAAACTTTGCACATCAGCATTTGGCGATTTTCTGCCATTCTTCTCAGATCCTCTCAAGCTCTGTCAGATTGGATGGGAGCCATTGGTGCACTGGACAGCCATTTTTCAAGTGGGGTTTCATGTGTCTTCACTGAGGAGAGGCTTGAGTCTGGCCACTCTGCCATAAAACCCAGATAAGTGGATTGTTGCAGTGATGTTTGTCCTTCTGTAAGTTCCTCCTATCTCCATGATCATGGAGCTCCACTAGAGTGACCATCAGCTTCTTGGTCACCACTCTAACCAAGTCCCTTCTCCATTGATTCCTCAGTTTGGCAAGGAGGCCAGCTCTAAGAAGAGTCCTACTTGTTCACATCTTCTTCCATTAAGGATTATGGAGGCTAAATGATTCTGTGAACCTTCAATGCAGCAGAGTTCTTCCCCAGATCTGTGTCTTGACACAATCCTGTCTCTGAGCTCTACCGGCAGTTCTTTTGACCTCTTGGCTTGGTTTTTGCCAATTTCCAGCTGTTAGACCTTTTATTGAGAGGTGTGTGCCTTTCCAAATCATACCCATTCAGTCTAATATGCCACAGGTTAACTCCACTCAAAATGAAGTAACATTGGAATGCTCCTGAGCTAAATTTAAATTATCCCAGAAAAGGGTAGGAATACTTAGGCAATGTAATTATTTCGTTTTTTATATATATATATATACAATTGTGCAAAGTTATCACAAATCTGTTTGTTTTTTTTGCTCTGTCATTATGGTGTATGGAGTGTAGATTGATGTGGAAATAAAGTTATTTAAAGAGGTTTAGCATACAAGTCTGCAACATAACAAAATGTGAAAAGAATGAAGGGGTACAAATACTTTTGCACGGCACTGTATATTAGATCCAACAGACAGGGTTATTAAAAGTCATTATACCCTTATCATACCGTTATAGCGATAGTCATTGTAGCAGTCATAGTCATAATAAAAAAAAGAGGAACAGGTAGATCCAACATTTATTACACACGCTTAAGTGTACCTCTTGAACTGCCATGTGTCAATTACTTCTATGTTGATATTTGCTTATCATATTTGAACAAGGCAGTACATTGTTTAAGGCAGTTTATTGATGGTGTTTTGAGTAGCTGGTTTTTGAAAATGATTAAGCCATCTCAAATTATTATTTTTTTTTTATTTTTTTTTACTGTAAGCATTTTTCTTCCAGGTCCTCTGTGTAGTGTGCTGGTGGAGCGCTTCGGTTGCCGGGCGACAGTAATGTTTGGGGGAGTGCTGAGTGGTTTGGGGATGGTGGTCAGCTCTTTCTCACATTCAATAGTTCACTTATACATCACTACTGGGGTCATCACAGGTCAGTAAGTCCCCAGAGGAAGAGATTATGACATATTGCTTGATCTGTATATGAAAGAGCAACAGCAGTGATTACATAAACGTCATTGTGATTATATAAAGAGTTATCACTAAGCGCTTTACCGCCTGGCCTGACATGAATAAGAATATGAATACAAATATGATGTAGTTAATTCTTGAGCACACAATAATCCTGCTTATGATCAGCATGGCTATTATTTGGCTACAGGCATTCAGTACAACACTACTACTGAGAGTGTGATGCTGTTTTAATTATGTGTGTTTTATTAAAATGACCACCCACAAAGATAGTTCCAGATGTTAAAAATGGATGTACTATAGCATAAAGCGGCAAAATAAATGTAAATGATAAAATAAATGTATTATTTATAAGTTTCTAAATTTGTATTAATATAAATAAAAAATATATAAATAATATCAATATTAAGTATATATTTAATATTAAATCAAAATACATTAAATTAAATATTTGGTCATTCATAAATATTATTATTAATTAAATAGATAATAAATAAATGTATTTACATTTACAGTTCAGATAGTTGACAAGTAAATAATACATGATCATTTATTTTATATTATTGATTGATTATTATTAGATAATATAATATTGATTATCATATTGTTTAATCGAAACTAAATGTGTTATTTAAATACACTCATCTACAGTTACAGATTTTATGTATTTATTATTCATTGATGATTATTTAGTACAGTGAACTTCAGTTTTGTTTTGTAGTTTGTAATTCAGTTAACAAGTTTGTAATCCATCAGTCAGTTCTTTATAATGCATGACCCTCTGTTTGTTTTACAGGTTTGGGCTTCTGTTTCAGCTTCCAGCCCGCTGTCACCATACTTGGCCACTACTTTGTGCGCCGTCGTCCTTTTGCCAATGCGATGTCCTCCACTGGTACTGCTCTGGGTCTGTGTACATTGCCCTTTTTAGGCGACTATCTGCAGAGTAAGCTGGGCTGGAGAGGAAGCTTTCTGGTGCTTGGCGCTGTGCTGCTCAACTGCTGTGTTTGTGGAGCCGTTATGAGACCGCTCAGGCCTCGCAAGCCCAAAAAGTCAGAGGTGATGAGCAACAGTCCCATATCCCCAGGCAAAAAGGGATGTGTGCCGGGAATCTGTCAGATCTTAGCATCGTTCCTCAGAAAACACATGGCCTTTGACCTCTTCTCCAGCAACCTGCGATTTCGGGTGTTTTCATTGGGCATCACTTGGATGATGCTGGGGTTTGTGGTGCCACTTATTTTCCTGGTCCCGTATGCATCAGCTGACATGGATCCAAGCCGAGCCGCCCTGCTGCTTTCCATCCTAGGCTTTGTCAACATCTTTGTTCGGCCTCCCGCCGGAGTGCTCTTCAGCCTTTCCTGGTTTAAAGGTCGACACATCTACGTTTTCTCAGTCGCACTTCTAATAAATGGACTCAGTAATAGTATCTGCTGCATTTCTGCCAGTTTCAATGTGCTGTTAATTTACGTGCTGATCTACGGACTATCCATGAGCGTGGTAGGCTCACTGATGTTCACCGTCCTGATGGATACAGTGGAAATGAGTCGATTCCCGTCTGCGCTCGGCCTGCTGTCTATCATGGAAAGCGTCACACTGCTGATAGGACCTCCCCTCGCAGGTAACTTGAAAACTTTGTGTTTTGAATTATGTGTAGTGTAGGTCGACAGCACCATGTCACTGCCTGTATACTGTATGTACGACTCAAATGAGGTGTGTTCAGGTCCTCCTGGAAAGTTCGTATTTAAGCGTTGGAGAGTCGTAATTATGACATCGGGTACGTTTAAGTCACTTTTGTCGGTGCAAGATGGCGGTGTACCTTCTCTTATCTCCGGTACACATTGTACGATATTGGGCTGTCCCAGACGAAAGATGACTGATTGTGGGGACCAAAGATAGCCTGCGACTCACTGTTTTTGCTGCTACAACCTACATTTACTGACTAGCCAATAAAAATGCAACTTGTATTGGCGTATTGATCCACATGACGTGGAGCTAAAATTTAAAACTACTTATTCTAAGTCCATATCCTCCTCTTTCGCTTCCTCCTCTTTTCTTCAGTGCGCATAAAAACCACAATTGCAAAAATGTGATTTATCTTGCTCTGTTTGTTTATCGCTAGTGCATGCTGATGATGCTTTATTCTTCTTTACTAACTTGTGTCGTAGCCTACGATTCAAATGGTGTCATCATCGTACAGTCTACATGCATGACGTACCCAAGTTTATTAGACCCATGTCGTACAGTGTTATTTGTAATGATCTTATAGGATTGCCAAAATCGTCTGTAACAGGCATTAAGTACACAAAAATACAGAAAGGTTTTTAACTTTTCATCTAGAAAATGAAGAACAATGATTGTGCATCAGGTGTGTTTTACTTTTAATGTTTTTAATTCATTTCTAAAAAATTACCGTCCACTAGAGATGTTGCATCCAATGATGTATCTCAGTGACACGCTCCCAACTCGTAAACTCTGAGCTCAAAGAAAATCCAGAGTTTCTCGCTCATAATTATGACTTTGTGGTGGCGTTCATGTTCGTTCAGCTCATAAATACGATCATTTCGACAGGACTTGAATGCAAAAACAAGGCATCTAAACTCCAGAGACCATCTGTTGAAAACAGACAGGGACTGTTTAAATGTGGTCTTGCTGGTGTTTCAACATTTGTTCCTGCCCTAGACTTGAGACAACAAGTATAGTTTCCATAGATATAGCAAGGGCGTTTCTAGCTTTTCATCATTAGTAGGACATTCAGGTCTAGCAACACCCCTGTTAAACAAAACATAACATTTTGTGACTTGAAATACTTTTGGAGAGTTGGAAAGTCTGGAAAGTAAACTGCATTTATAGCTGCTGTGCATTCAGCTTTATGACCTGATATTTATTGAGAGCCTATTTAGAACCGTTGTTCTTCAGTTGTCATAACACTTGACCATTTAGATTTGCTGAATCTGTCTCTCTTTTTTAAAAAAAAATCTTGTTTAACTTATTTTTCATAGACTTGTGTGAATGTTTTATTTTTTAATATAGGATTTGTGAGACACTTTATAATGCTTTATTGCAAATGGTGCTATATACATATTTTTTATTTGTATTTTAAGTTTATTTCTTTTGTTATTTCAAACTGTGCAGCACTCAACTCTACAAACAGCTTGACTTTTACGTCAAGTCACGTCTATTTTAAAAAAAGTGTTACACTTTTTTTTCTAAAGTTTGAAATTAGTTTTTTTTTTAAATCCTCTACAGTTGTATGACCATATGCCTTTTATTGTCGTTTATATTTATTATTTCAAAATAAACTAAGTAAAGATTTAGTAAAGAAATAGTGACCAGTAACAGTACCTACAAAATAGACTTTGTTACACATTCATAACAATTTTACCCTAAAAATCTTGATGTAAAAAAATGATGAACACATAATGTGTTTACCTAAAAATCCAAGTGCTCTTATCCCAGGATCAGATCCTGCTTGGATCAGGAAATCAACATTATTTCCTGTCATGTCTTCCTGTCATGTCCTGTCAAAGTAAAGTCCCATAAATGTTTTTTAAAGGCATTCCCAACCATTTTTGCCGTATAAAGAATAAATCACTATGATATAGAATGAAACATATGTGATTGTGTAACTATCTGTGAGGGAGTGTGTGCCTGTGTTTGAGTAAATAGTGGAATGTATTCTCCATTGTAACAGCATTAATCTGGATTTGCCTGTTAGTGGGAGCGGAGGCTGTGTACTCAATCTGGTCAAGCTTAACTGGCTCTTTCTCACACAGAAATGTCATTATTAGTTGAGCCAAGCACAACCTAGCACCTTGAAGTGCTACTACAGTAATACACATATGTTTGGCTTGGCTTATCTTAGAAAAAATGGGGTGGGGCTACATAAGGTCTTAAAGCTTCACAAACAGTCTTTTCAACCGCACAGTATTGTTATTTCTGTGTTGCAAATATTCATATTATCACAGAAGTACTGGGATAAAAGTTTATAGTTCAGATATAAACAGTATTTAAACAAGTGAAGTCTTTATGAGTGAGTCATTGAATCAGTCATTCAAACTGTAAAAAAAAAAAAAAAAATATATATTCAGATTAATTAAACATTTCAAATAGACTGAAGCAATTAACATTTTTTCAGAACCTCCAGAATTTCATGTTATTTTGTTCAGTTTTCTGAATCGTAGGATAATCGTGATTTCTGTTTGAAGAAAAAAAAATTCATGGTTTTGACAAAAATATTAAGCAGCACAACTGCTTTCAACATTGATATTAATAAGAACCATTATTAATAAATGAACACCAATAATAACTGATCAAAATTGTTTACCAAATGAGCATAATTTCTGAAGGTTCATGTGACACTGAAGACTGGACTGGCTGCTGAAAATTCATCTTTGCCATCACTTTAAATTGTAGTAATATTTCACAATATTACGGTTTTACTGTATTATTGATCAAATAAATGCAGCCGTAGTGAGAAGAAGAGACTTAATTATTCCAAACTTGTGACAAGGAGTGTATAGGTTAATTGACAGTTTTTTTTACTTCTCTAGATATGAAAGGAACTGTTAAATGTTATCATAACTCTGCACCTGTGTTACAGGATTGCTTGTGGACAGAACCGAACAGTACACGTACATGTTCCTGGCCTGCAGCATCTCTGTGGCCTTATCAGCTCTTTTCCTGATGGTTTCGTTTTACTGGCTGGACTCCCGTGATGCAGCCCAGAAGAACAGTTTACCAGCGTCTGGGTCTCCAGCTAAACCTGCAATCAATATATCCACAGACTGCCAGTACAGCAGTGTGCCTACAAATGGGGACAAGACAAATAACCCATCATCAGAAGCATAAAACATCACAAATGTATGACCTGGATCAGAGTTATGTTTTTGCAATTGTGATCCATATCAGGTAGAAAAATATGTTACCCCATTTCTTGGTATCATAGAATGTGCTGTTTATAACTGTATCATTTCAGTGAGTGTCAAACCCTGGTTGTTTTGTACTTTGTTTTATGACACTTGCATTTGTAAAGGTCCTGGTCTCACATCACTGGTTTGCCTTACACAGTATATGCCATGGCGAAACAATGCCATCCGTTAAAGCTTAACTCAAGAAAATATTTTAAACGCTTCTTCATTCCTGATCTAAAAGGACTGAACGTTGAAGTTATTTGCCCAGGAAATTAAGCTATTTGAAGTCAGGGATTTTTTTCATCTCATGCCTTTAATATTAATTTTCTTCATTTTTCACCAATTACACCTCTGTTCATTTTGGGGTTGGTAAGATTTTTGAAAGACGTTTCTTATGCTCACCAATGCTGCATTTATTTGATACAAAAAATACATTAATATAGCAATGTTATTACAATTTCAAATAACTGTCTATTTTAATATATTTTGAAATCAAAGCCTTTTTTACAGTCTAATGTTATATGATCTTTCAGTAATTGTAATATGCTGATGTTGTGCTCAAGAAATATTTAATATTATCTTATTCTCAATATTTTAGTGGAAACAGTGATATATTTTTTCTGTATACTTTGATGAATAGAAAGTTCAAAAGAATAGCATTTATTTGAAAGACATTTTCAATCTTTTGTAACAATATAAATGTCATGAATGTTGCTTTTTTTAATGCATCCTTGCTGAATAAAAGTATTGATTTCTTTAAAAAAAAAAATCTTACCAACCCCAAACTTCTATATTACACTGTGTTGTTTTTATACATCATTTGTGTCATAAGACCCATGCACTGAAAAACCTGACCCTTATTGGAAGATTGTTGGTCTAATGTCTACAAATTCAGTACTGTATAATAAATCAGGAGAAAATAGTTTTGCTTTTATTCCACGTGGGCTCTAAAAGTTTTCTCAGTACAAGTACAGACCCTTTTTAACCAAGACACATTTAAAACAAAGACTTCAACTTTTCCTGTTCTCAGTGAGTGCTTGGGTATGAGAAAACTTAAATATGTGCCCTTAGGGTGTTTGTGAGGTTCAAGGATTATACTGAATGAGATTGTGTTTGTGCAAAGGGCCCATTTTTAATGTGTCACATTTCACTTTGTGCTGATTTAAATGTAAACTCTCTTGTTGTTGTTGCTCTGTTATTATCTTACTTTACCAAAGCAAATGACCAGCTTCCAAAAGCTTAAAGGGCTGTGAGCCCTGAGAGAGTATCATTGATTTTACAATGTGTAATATAAAGTATTTACTATAATAAAATAGTTTATTTATATACTCAATTTAAATATAAAACTAAGATGTATGCCGAAAAATGCTATGCCTTTTTCTTTTGCTATCAATAAACAAGCAGAATTATTGTTTGGCTTTTTTTTACTAGGTAAACCTGTACCCACTTTTTATTTAATGCTTGGAGAAAAGTCTTTGGTGAGGGAAAAATTTTGGTGCCATGTTTTACTAATTAAGCTATTAAGCTAATAATGAATTTTAAGTGTTACCACCTTACGTTACCTTTAAGTGTTACCACCTTACCTTATTTATTGAAAGCCTATTTAGAACCGTTGTTCTTCAGTTGTCATAACACTTGACCATTTAGATTTGCTGAATCTGTCTCTTTTTTAAAAAAAAAATCTTGTTTAACTTATTTTTCATAGACTTGTGTGAATGTTTTATTTTTTAATATAGGATTTGTGAGACACTTTATAATGCTCTATTGCTAAAGGTGCTATATACATATTTTTTATTTGTATTTTAAGTTTATTTCTTTTGTTATTTCAAACTGTGCAGCACTCAACTCTACAAACAGCTTGACTTTTTTTTTTTGACACTTTTTTTTCTAAAGTTTGAAATTAGTTTTTTTTTAAATCCTCTACAGTTGTATGACCATATGCCTTTTATTGTCGTTTATATTTATTATTTCAAAATAAACTAAGTAAAGATTTAGTAAAGAAATAGTGACCAGTAACAGTACCTACAAAATAGACTTTGTTACAAATTCATAACAATTTTACAAAAAAAAAATTATGAACACATAATGTGTTTACCTAAAAATCCAAGTGCTCTTATCCCAAGATCAGATCCTGTTTGGGTCAGGAAATCAACATTATTTCCTGTCATGTCTTCCTGTGATGTCCTGTCAAAGTAAAGTCCCATAAATGTTTTTTAAAGGCATTCCCAACCATTCTTGCCGTATAAAGAATAAATCACTATGATATAGAATAAAACATGTGATTGTGTAACTATCTGTGAGGGAGTGTGTGCCTGTGTTTGAGTAAATAGTGGAATGTATTCTCCATTGTAACAGCATTAATCTGGATTTGCCTGTTAGTGGGAGCGGAGGCTGTGTACTCAATCTGGTCAAGTTTAACTGGCTCTTTCTCACACAGAAATGTCATTATTAGTTGAGCCAAGCACAACCTAGCACCTTGAAGTGCTACTACAGTAATACACATATGTTTGGCTTGGCTTATCTTAGAAAAAATGGGGTGGGGCTACATATGGTTAGGCTTCACATAAGGCTTCACAAACAGTCTTTTCAACCGCACAGTATCGTTATTTCTCGCATAGCACGCTTATTTTTCAAGTCATAGCGATATATCCTCCTAAAACACACACACAAATCGTACTATATTGTTGTTAGTGTGTTTAGAAAAATGTTATAATAATAGCTTTTCGATATTAAAATCCTTGTTTACATTTATGCTCATGAGAAAAAAAGAACTGCACGTGAAAGATGATATTCGCTAAACAGCGCTCTCTGTTGGCCACTTGAAGAACAAACGAGCGTAACCGGCGTAGGCGTAATACGTCATGATCCGTCATACGCACTACAGTACATACAGTTGCTAATTGAGATAAAAACGTTTTGTGCACACTGAGGCTGACTCGTTTTAAACAAAATTTAAGCGTATTCCCAGTATAGTCGATTCTTACTATTATGCGCACTGACCTGAAAAAACAGTTTTGACACCGCCCACGTGAAAGTGAAAGCAAAAGTGATCCTCCGCCAAAATGCAACGAGAACAACTAATGGTAAGAAAACTAAAACTTTATAATGTTTAGTGCTTATGCAATGTATTTTAAAGTACTTGAGAAGATAATTGCTGATAAAAACATCCTAAACCAGCCTAAGATGGTTTGCTAATCTTAGCAGGTTTAAATGGGTTTGAGGGATTCTTTAGTTGGTCAGACGAAGAGACCAATTTGCCCATCAGCTAAAACCAAACAAAAGACTAGTGTGATTGGGCTATGAAACCATTCTAGTCTGGTTTATCTGATTCCTCTTTGTCTTTTCAGTTTTAAGATGATCTCAAAAGCGTACCCCATACCCAGAGCTGCAGCAGAACATTTCTGTCTGTTGTGCTGTGATCTTGTCATCTGGGCTTGTGTGTGGATAACACTCCTGTGGCTGGATGGAGAGGGCAGTCTGGATCTATGGTGCCTGTGGGCTCTCAGGACCATCAGCTGCGTTGTACTGTATTCAGTAATCACACATGTCTCTGACAGCAGCAATCACCCTCTCCTGAAGCGCTGGGTAACCCTACTGAGCTTCCTACCTCCCGTGTTTGATAGCATTCAGACAATGCTTCACGGGACTGGGAGAGGCTTTAGTCCTGTTCCTGATCCTGGCATGGTGATCCTGAGCACTGTTACATCTACTCTCATATATATGGTGTGGGAGATGGCCTTCCCACACGGTGGATCATCTAAGGGTTCCAGGAACCCGAAGAAAGATGAAGAGGCCAGAGCACTCCTAATGAGGGTCATCCGCTACTCCAGGCCAGACTATCTTCATCTAGGGGCTGCCTTCCTCTTCCTCAGCCTGGCGGCGCTTTGTGAGTATTTTTCCTGGTTGAGGAAACTAAAATATTGTCAGAATTAGTCTGTGATTTTAAATCTAAATCCTGATTTCAGTTAGGCTAATCTTTTATCTAAATAGACAAAACTATTGTAAACTAAATCCAGAGTAATACCTTTTATTTTGTAGTTGAGACATTCATCCCATACTGCATTGGGAAAGTTATTGACATACTGAGTGGAAACTACCAGCACAACAATTTCGTATGGGCCATTGGACTCATGGCACTGTGTTCACTTGGAAGGTCAGTGTAACATCAATCCAATGCAAAAATCTTACTAAAAAACATGTCTTCGTGTACAAATTGGTTTTGTTTCCTGCAATTAAAATGTTAAATTGTTGTGTCTTTAAGTTCTATGTTCACTGGTCTGCGCGGTGGGATGTTCATGTGCAGCCTCTGCAGACTCAACAAGAGAATACGACACCTGTTGTTCCAGAACCTCATGAAGCAGGAGATAAGCTTCTTTGAAGATAATAAACCAGGTATGATACCCGTTCCTACACTTTGGAAGTTGAAGTTTAGCACTAATTGTCTTTCTATGTAAATAGTGCAGATGAAATGAAAATTCACCCCATCTATTTTATAAATGCATGTTTATAGATCTCATGTGTTTCTTTTTTGACCTTGTAATATGTAACAAGAATGTCATAACTGGACCTTTCAGTGAAAACAGCAGTTAAAAAAACTGGTGATGTATGCAGGACTCCAATCTTACACTTAAGTAAACTTAAACCCTGACCCAGGAAACCCTGTACTTATGAGTGCAACACCCACATCTTAAAATCCAATCAACAACCAATACTCAGAAAGTCCCGCCCTACATTTTTACTTTTCCGATCATTAATTTCACTCCCATGTGCTTCACAATGCGGAAGACCTGTTGCTACTTCTGTTTCATGATGACTTTTAACACTCTACGAGTGCCGCAATTTAAAAACACAGTGTCAAGTAAAGCCCTAAGTCAGAGAACTGCTTCTTGTAGATGTTGGCGAGAAAAATGTTTCTTGAGTTATGTTTACTGGTGTCAAACTGAATAGGTTTAAAGGACTGAGGAGAACTCAAGGCTTATGCCCGGTACACAATGTATGATTTTGAGCTGTCCCAGGAGAAAGATGACCAATCGTGGCGATTTCTGTGGTCGTGGCTCCTAAACGGTGATCCTACATCTTACAGTGAGAGAGGTTCAAAGACAGCCGTTGTCACGGTCTTGCGACCAAAGGTTGCCTGCGATGATTTTGTCAGAAATTTAGCATGATCATCTCAGTGTGTTGCTGCTACGACCTACGTTTACTGACTAGATAATTGTATGCAACATGAAATGGCGTATTGATCGTCACCGTTTTCACAAATTTGCATTTTTGTAGTTTACATGGAGATGATAACGGTATAATTTTCAAAACTTTGCACTTTGAATCCCGTTTTTTTTTTGCATTTTCAGGCCCCCAAAACACTGTTGATGTGTAAATGAACAGTCAAAATGCATAAAAAGTTTTTAGTTGAAAATGGTGTCGTGTAAACAGCCCCTAAAACTAAACAAGACAGAGAAACAGAACGTGACCATGATATAGGGATCATTTTCGACATGAAGAAAACAAGTGTGAAGATTTTTTTGAAGACCATTTCACCTTTCTAATCATATCCACAAAAAACGAAAAAAAAACGAAACTTAAAATTGTTCTAAATTGACCGAAGACCACCAGAGGGTAAAAAATGTGTATTGAGACACTGCGTTCTGCTGCATATTTTAGGATTATTTTAAGAGTAGACAAAGCTACAAAATTGTGCATATTTGATAAAATGGCCATTATTAAAATCATGTCCATTTTTTTCTCTTTTACAGGTAGTCTCACATCACGTTTAACCTCTGACACTGATAAAATGGGACGTTCTGTGGCCATGAATGTGAATGTGTTACTGCGAAGCCTGGTGAAGACATGCGGCATGCTGTACTTCATGCTGGGCCTGTCCTGGCAGTTAACCCTCCTTTCATGCATTGAAATGCCCCTTCTTGCTTTCATTCAGAACTCATACAACAACTTCTCCCAGGTAAGTAACCCTCCTCAAGTTGGTTTCCTTTTTATTTTTTTACAAAGCTTAGACTTGTTATAAAGCTGTGTCTTTCCTAACGTCCTATCCTAACGTTTTGGGGAGACCATAATGAATTCATAATGCCTCACCTTCCTGATCAGAAAACATCCAAAGAGCTTCAGGACTTTAATGCAGAGACTACAGAATTGGCGTCTTCTGTCATTGGGTCGATGAAGACTGTGCGCAGTTTTAAGGCAGAGCATCAGGAACAGCAGCGATATGAACAGACTCTCAACAGGAAGCTCCAGGTTTTGAGGCGTAAAGGTGTCTACAGTGCATTTCATCTCTTAATACGCAGGGTAAATCATATACAGTCCTAAGTTGCATTCACTGTTCTCCTTAGTAGAAATTGTGTTATAGTTCATTGATTCATACAAATGGCTATCTTCTTGCATTTTGTTTTAGTTCATTACAGTGGGCTTGAAGGTAGCAATGCTGTTCCAAGGCCGAAATCTCATCTCGTCTGGACAGCTTAGCAATGGCAGCCTTCTTGCGTTTGTGTTCTACCAGAAGGACATGGTGACCAACATGAGGGTAAGATGGCCAGATAGATTTTACAGGAATATGACCCTTCATTGAGATGAGACTAAATTCTGGCCATAATTATATTCTCAGCATCTTGTATATATCTATGGAGACATGCTGAATACTGTGGGATCAGCAGTGAAGGTGTTCCAGCTGCTCGATAGGAAGCCACAGTTGAGAGAGGCAGGCCATCTGGCTCCAGAGAAGCTTAAGGGAAGACTAACCTTTGAAAAGGTCACCTTTTCCTACCACTCCCGTCCTGATCAAATGGCACTTAAGGTACGTTTTTTTGTTTATTCCGCAAAAGCTAATCATAGATAGAACTTATGTGATTTGCATGTATTCATTGTTGAATTGTTGCAGTCTGTTACATTGGAATTGAGTCCAGGAAAGCTGACGGCATTGGTTGGGCCCTCTGGTGGTGGGAAGAGCTCTTGCGTCTGCTTGCTCCAAAGGTTCTATGATCCACAGGAGGGTGAGATGTTCCTGGATGGAGAACCTCTGTACCATTACCAACACCAGTATTTGCATAAAAAGGCAAGAATTGATTCACCAGCATCTACAACCATATAACTTCAGGGGCCAGTTGTTCAAAAAATTTAGTCTGGATCAGAATGATCTGGATATGGAAATCCCATGTTTTGCTATCCAGGATTTGGTAATCCATCTTATTTTTGTTCCAGTTTTTCAATGCAAATATTGAATTGGATCACCCTGATCCAGATATACACTTTTTCAGATTACCAAATCTGGATTACAAGTGCTCTACGGAGCCCCTAAAGCAGGGTTCCTCAAACTCAGTCCTGGAGGGCCACTGTCCTGCACAGTTTAGCTCCAACCCTGATCAAACACACCTAGCTGTGAGTTTCTAGTGATCCTGAAGACATTGATTAGCTTGCTCAGGTGTTTGATCAGGGTTGGAGCTAAACTCTGCAGGACAATGGTCCTCCAGGACCGAGTTTGAGGAACCCTGCCCTAAAGGGACATGCTGGTAGAAATAATATGAGAAAGGGAAAATCTTTTTTGACTGATCCATGTCTTATGATTGTGTCAATGTAGTTTATAAACAGTGATAAAAAAAAAAAAAACTCTTTAAATTAAATATATTATTTTTTTGTCTGATATTTCTAGCTGTTTGGGGATTGTTTTATGGCACCAAAATCTCTTTTTTACTTTACTGTAGGCTACCGAAAGGCTGAATAAGAAGCCTAATGTCTACTTATAATTTATTACTTTAAGTTACAACTAATCAAGAGGAAAATAAAAAAATATGTGTGTATATTTTATGTTTTTTTTTGTTGTTGTTTTTTTTTACAATTTTAAAGTTTTATTACATTTTTGCTCCTGAAATCCACCCTTCTGCGGGGATCAGGATAATCTTGATTTTTTGGATCAAATGTATCCCAATTTTACTAAAAAAGTTTTGAACACAAAAATCTGATCAGATAACTTTCAAACAACTGGCCCCAGGAGAGATGTGAAAACATTAATTCCATTGGATGGTTTGGTGAGACAGTTGTGTATAACTAGTAGTTTATAAAACTACACATTATTGTCTTTCATTTGGCTTAGGTGGCGATGGTATCCCAGGATCCTGTGCTTTTCTCTGGCTCTGTGAGATATAATATTGAATACGGTTTGCAGGACTGCACACTTGAAAGAGTAGAAGCTGCTGCTCGTAAAGCCAATGCACACAACTTCATATGCAAATTGGAAAATGGATACAACACAGGTAGATATAACTAAAGAGGCACCGATATTAAAATTCTGTCTGATACTAATGAGCAGTTAAATATTTTCATGTTATAGCCAATATCACCTTTTTATACTTTTTTGTCTAAATAAAAAATAAATCTGACCAAAAAAGTAATTTAAAGAGAAGAAGTGCCTAGAAGTGAATGTAGACATCACATTATACTGTTCCGTATGAAAAATGGATATTCATTTTGAGATTTGCTAAAGAATGTAATTAAATTAGTGTTTTTGAAGATTGACTTTAAAGGGTTATTTCACCCAAAAATAAAAAATCTGTCATTAATTACAATCATGTCGTACCAAACACACAAGACATTTGATATTTTTGATGAAATCTGAGTGCTTTTTGTCTCTCCATAGACAGCTACACAACTACCACTTTGACGCTTCAAATCCATATGAATTGAGTGGTTTAGTCCAAATCGCTTTATATGATGAACAGATTTAATTTAGTCTTTTATTCACATATAAACATTGGATCAGCGAACATAAACAGCTCAACCAAACCTGCTTGACGCACGAGAACTAACCTCATTGGTTAACCTCAAACATGCTTGAAGCTTCCATTTACAACTGATATCTGAGTTGATGAATAAAATGATATTTATACTGATATTTATAAATCAGTGACATGGTACTGATATGTGTATCCCTAAAAATATATCGAGTTGGTTAAATTTTAATGCTTTTTCTGTAGATGTTGGAGAGTGTGGCGACCAGCTGTCGGCAGGGCAGAAGCAGTGCATTGCTATAGCCAGAGCTTTGATAAGAAACCCACAGATTCTTATCTTGGATGAAGCCACCAGCCACATGGACTGTAGCACACAACAAGCAGTACGAACTCTTACGAAATGAATACTAAATCTGCACAGTAATTCTTTTTAAGATGCAGTAACATGCTAAATTCTGAGGTTTTCCCCATTTATAGTGTCTATTCATGATCTTATTTCCCAGGTTCAAGATGTGCTCAATAGCATAACGGATCAGACAGTGCTGGTAATAGCTCATCGTTTGGAGACTGTAGAGAAAGCAGACCACATTATCTTCATGGAGGGAGGTGAAGTCGTGGAGCAGGGAACACACCGGCAGCTCATGGCCAAAGAAGGAAGATACTATCGGCTCAGAGAAAAGCTTTTCAATCTGGAGACACAACCAGTTGGCTAAAGTATCAGATTTGTGGATAGATTTTGCAGAGTCTTCAGTACACACTCACAGACTGCTTTCATGTAGATTTAACAACTATTTCTAGTGTAGATCGGTGTGGAGATTACATTTTCTCCATTCTTCTGTTTATATAGGCAGTGTTTTGTTCATTTTGTTAAGTGATGAACATGGGACACACAAAAAGGAAAGCATGGACTTTGTATCCTAAAAGTGAAACATCCTCTACTGTATTACAAAATATATGTAATACACAATTTTGTGTGTGTATTTAAATCAGAGAATGACCAGTGGGTTTGCCCTCAGCTGCAGAAAAATACGGAACAATATCTCAGAGCTCTTATCCGTCTTCATTGTGCCACCAAGAGCTGCTTGATTTTGAGCATCCTGGAGATCTTTATAAAGAGACTGACAAAAGAAAGAAAAAAATGTTAGTATTGAATTAAGCAAAACTGTCTGATATATGTGAATTAATTCTAATCACAGAGTAAAGGTGCAGCCACAAATGTTGCAGGCAAATTTTTTTTACCCATTGTCTATAAACCAATTTCAAGCCAATGTCACAGTTACGTCACGGCGTAGGCTGGTGGCAAAACAAAGGGAAAACTGGAGGCAGCCAATACAAACCAGCACAGATTCGGCTACATAATAAGGAGCATCTTGTTGTGTTGTTGGGTGCAAGAATCGACAGAGTACAGGCTCCAATTTGAAATTTTATCGCATAATGTTTTCTAAATGATTGTGATTATTTGTGAATCATCTATGATTGTATACATTGTTTTGATTGATTGTGACTAGATTTTTTGAAGAACCTGGCATGAAAGGGTAATCAAATACATAGTTAAAAAATGAATATGCTGTATCTGGAATTTTTATTTCTATAAAATATTCACATCATTAAAATTGCACCGTAATGTCACTCTTTACATTGTAGTCTTCTGTCTGGCCTTGGCGCTGGCTAGGCAGAACTGCGGATCGTAGGCTACCACACAAGTCTTGTAAGTGACCATTTAGTAGTTATAGGCATCTAAAGATTTATATGCCCTCAGTTTCCCTTTACGCTCAGTTTCTCTATTGGGTAGGTGTAGAAGTCAGGCCACTCAACCGGAAGTAGCGTTAACGTTAATCCTGTCCGATCATTCATCCATTGACTGAGCGTGTACGGGTCAGCCAATCTGGGATGTCCGTTAAAATTAACTTTTGCAAATAACAATCGCGATCCTGGACAGTGAGTGACCTTGCACATTAAGATAAAATCGGATTTTCTCCAGTCATTATTAAAAAACAAGCAAACTAACGTTAGTGAAGCGGCCAGGGGGATCGTTCTGCCACCACCTAAGCTCCGCCCACAAAAAAATCACCATGTTTACCAACTGAAAAGGGGTCTATAGTGTAGCGACACATGAAGCCCTCATGCCAAACTCCAGATTGAAAACAGGTGTGTGTGTGAGCGAATGTAAGAGTCTGCATGCCTGTAATAGAATGGGTACCTTTTTCAGTTTAAGTGTTTTTTTTCCCCCATTTTTTTTTTAATAACTGGATTTTTGCAGCAAAATTTATCGAGCAACGGTAAATGTGATGGCACCTTTAGACTTTAATCCAAATGGTGTAATCGAAGCATGCAAGAATGAACAAATAAAATGAAGAGAATCAGATCTACCTCAACGTGCCGTACAGCTTCACACAAGCTCTGTGCTTTTAACTGCTTTGTATGGCAACATTTTACAGTCGAGTCTCTCAACAAGACCTGTTGAAAAAGTCATGATCCCCAAATCAGATTCAACTGTAAGTCCCTGTTAGAAAAATAGAATTTTTTTTTTTTTATAAAAATACCTGAAGGCGCCTCAGAATGGCATGATGCAGTCCACACACCGCTGCCACAGATGTACTCTCCACCCGAATCTCCAGGACTTCAAGAGGTCCTTCAGAGCATAAATCTCCCAGTGTCACCTTGAGGAAAGACATGAGTAGCTCATTTTAAATGACAGACTTCATGATCGTAAATGAGTAATGAGTAGTATTAAGTCAGCACCTCTTTGGCCATAATCTTGACAGAGCATCCGTCTGGGCTGTAGGCACAAACCACTGGACTTTGTACAGACTTTGTTTGTCCCATCACCTCTGGTGATACCAACCAGTTTAGCACAGACACACATGTTTCTGAACTGCTGGTTACTGAAGTGTGCAGTTTGGCCTTTAGAAGCTCGGATGATACTCTGATCAGCACTGCAACGGGTCCTGACTTGGAAGTAGTATCAGAATCTTTGGTTAACGCTCCTCTGGCACGCAGGAAGGCTTGAATGCCATCCCTGACACTGTCGTGTCTAATGTTACCATGAGAAAATGATCCCTCTATCCTTAAAGCATCAAGCCAATCCACTGTTAAAGAATTCAAAGGTGCACTGATGGAGCCCATCTCTGTTAGGAGCTGGGAAACACCAAGAGAAGACGCTTCAGGGCTAAACAGATTGGAGAGGGAGAAGGTGAGAGAACAGTAGACCTTCACTGGCAGAGACAGCCCATCAACGGTTTCAAGAGGAATGGTTACATCCAGTTTCTGATCAGAATCCAGTTTTTTCAATGGGAATGAGTATGTCCTGGATGAGCTCTCAATATTTGAATATTGGGATAATGGGTGGACCTGAATGCACAGAGTCCAACCATGCTCCAACGTACATCCACTTGAGTTTTCAAGCACACATGTAAGAGTCAAAGAGTCTCTTTGGAGCAATGAGCTCCATCTAGCCACACCATGACAGCTGATTGGATGTTTGGTGCCCATATTAAACTTTTTTTCATTCCCATGGGTGTCCAACAGTAGGCTGTAAACATGTATGACTTGATTCAGACGTTTGATAGACTCATTTTTCTCCTGGAGCTTGTGTTTCAAGGATTCTGCCCTGCAGAAGACAGTAACAAAAGGGTCAATGATGTGACACTCATTTTGGTCGCTCTATTAATTTACAGTGACTTGTATATTAAATTAGAGAAAGAAACCAACATTATTACAAGAACTTTTAAATTAGATTTTTAAATGATTCTTAATCACTGACACTGTTAAATCCCATTGACTCAAAATGTGACATTTAGCTTTCAGAAGTTTTCTATTTTATGATGAGGCATGAAACAGACCTCTCCCAGATGTTTCCGATGGAAGCCAGGAGGTCCTTCACTCTCTGGCCTGCTAGAGATGGAGGTAACCTGGGCACATTTCCTTTTTCAGATGCTTGAGGAAGGTTCACTCGAAGCAGTCTTCCACTCAAAGATATGCCCATAAGCTGAACAGATCCTTATAATTAAAATACAAAAAATTTGCGTTAGTGACTTAAAAATTAAAACACTTAAAAGCCTGGTAAACAGCATAGAGATTGATCAGAATGCAATGCATGTATCGTACCTGTAGGGTTAGTATATGGGCGAGTAAGTGCTATGACCCTGCATACACCAAGACTGTCTGAGGTCAGATCTTGCCGCTGGGACTCAGTTCCTGTGGCTTCTGATGAAGATATCGTGGGGAACTGAAGTGTGTGTAGGTCATTGAGAGAGCTGTAGTACAGCCGTTTATCATCAACACAAACACACAGCACTGGTCCTCGTACACTATGCTCATTGAAGCCTGTAAAATGTGAATGTTAACACAGATTACCAAAACTGATCTATAATTTATTCAAAAGCATTGAATAAATAAAGCATTGCTACAACTGTCCTGATATCAAAATGAAGGGGAAAAAAAGCTAATTCTTGAATAGAAAACCAAAACCAAAATAGTTTGGCATTATGTATTATTATTTCATAGAAAAAAATATTTAACAAAACTGCTTTTTTGTCTGGTTGTAAAATGTCATGTGGTGCAACTCCTCAAAATCATAAATATATTTTAAACTTCTTTGAATATGTGTATACCGTATTCAAGATCTAAGGAAATATTTTATTACTTTTTTTATATTTGATGGTTACACCACATGACATTTTTTCAGACATTAAACTAAAACATCTTAAAAATGGTATTAAGTTTTTCGAAAACAATATGAAACCAGTACAAAAAGAAAATGAGAACATTTCACACAAAAAAAGGCATTTACATTAAACTTTTTTAAAGATCTTTCCTTTTCTTAATTGTCGACAATCTTACTGACTATCAAATCAAAATCAAACACTTTTGCAAAAGCAAAAATATATGTAATAAAAGCACTTTCATTTCATTCTTACTATAATCTGCCTCTTTTCCTTCCGAGCTTGCTTGTTTGCTTCTGACCATTAGAAGTTTGCCTCTTTGACCAACTGCGATGAGACACTGAGGTCCGTGTTCTCCAGAGACGCAGGTTCCGACAAATACGATTGGCTGCTCTAAGCTTTGAAGGACTCTGATTGGAGATCTCTGCTCTCCTCTTGGACCAGCCAGGGTGGGGATGAGCAAAGGAAAGCAGCAAATACGTCCATCAGGTAAACCACATAGAATGACTGGAGAATTGACTAAAGAGGCATCCACTCCAAATAAGAGCCTGAAAAGTCGGGGTTCAAGATAAGGATGGAGGTCAGACTGATGAGAGTTGACTGACATGGAGCCTTTAGGGTATATGCAAGTCAGCACTGGAGGACAGTTCACACTTTTTTCTTTGTCTGTTATGTTTAAGCGGCATGAGTTTACAGTTGCAACCTGGAAACATGCAAGTTTACGAAGGGGTCTGGATCCAGGCTCTTCATAGAGATCAAAACTCCAGATGGACTTGTGAAGACTAAGAGTCACAAGGATCTTCTCAACTATGGTAAATGCTTGCAGACTGAAATTTTTCAGGACAATGGAATCATCTGATATAATACTCAGCACACGGTCAGGACTTTTGCTCGTCAGGACAGAGGAAGAACTAGTAAAAAAGAAACAAGAAACAAATTATAAAAATAAAAATTCCACATTATAGTGACTAAAGAAAATCTAAAGATCCATTGAAATTGCTTGACGAATGCAGTTTCCCTTCCTGTAATGAAGTATTAATGGACACATTTCCAAGGGAAAATTCCTTACAGCAACTCTGCTAGGAAAATTCACATAAAATGACTGGATGACTGGATTTAATTTATGCTGTGAAAAAAAAAAAAAAGTGAATTCTAAATGTGAAAGATCCAGTTTTCAAACCTTTATTACTGTTGCTGACCAGTTCTGAATTGACTGGACAAAAAAAAAATCTGTTGCAATATAAAGGTTAAGTACTTTATTTGCTATAAGTTAGTTATAGCATAGAATTGGAATAGAATTATATCTTTCTGTCCCTCCATTGACAGCTACGCAACTATCACTTTGATGCTTCGAAAAGTTCATAAAGAGATCATAAAACCAATCCATATGAATTGAGCGGTTTAATCCCAAATATTTCTGAAGAGACAAGATTGCTTTATATGAACAACAGATTGAATTGAAGCTTTTATACACATACAAATTCTTCAACTCACACATCAGTTATCAGTTTAACAGAAGCTCAAGCATTCAATCCATCTGTTCATATAAAGCGAAAGAGTCTCTTCATAAAATTTGGTCTAAACCGCTCAATTCATATGGATTCGTTTTACGATCTCTTTATGAACTTTTTGAAGCGTCCAACTAAGTGGTAGTTGCGTAGCTGTCAATGGAGAGATAGAAATCTCTCAGATTTCATCAAAAAGATCTTCATTTGTGTTCTGAAGAAAGTCTTACGGGTTTGGAACGACATGAAGGTGAGTAATTAATGACAGAATTATCATTTTTGGATGAACTAACACTTTAAGTTATCTAAGAAACATGTTATTATGGCAGATATTACTAACGTTACCTGAGCTGTGGTAGAGGGGTGCAGTAAAGCCCACCGTTCGCGCAAAGTGCATAAAGCCGATATTTATCGTCACTTAATGCCAAATTGGTCACTGAAGCTTCAAACTGCATCACGGTCTGGAAAAACAACAACATGTAACGTTAGCCTATTGAGTGAGCTTGCAGAAGAGTAGTCTGGTATAGTATAACACAAAAGTTAAAACAAACATGCACTTGCCGTGACTCTCCTCTCCTCGACATTGAATACGAGCACATCTCTGTGTCCGCAGGCCAAGAAAAGATTCGTATCGTCCTGTATGATGCGCACTGAGTGTGACTGACAGTCACTGAACTCAGACAGATACTCCACACTGCACCGCTCCATTATATAATGTCACACAGGTCTGTTTTACATTCTCCACAGAGTTTACTCCAATTTAAAAGACTTTTTCGTTTCGGATAATAACAGTTCTCAGATTTAACCATAACAGAAATGCTCGCGACTCTTCCTAACTTGTTTCATGCACCCGCCGCCTCAACGGTGACCAATGAGGATCAATGTTCTTCCTCCTCTGTTTTTTAACCAGTCAGATTTAGTACGCTGCCATCTACCGGAGATTCCGGACATTGTTTAACCTAATGTTGACTCAAGGGTCCCATTCAAAGTAACCTAGGTGTATCTTGGTGCCACAACGTTTTCTACCACAAAAATAATTAATATATATATATAAAAATCTTCAATCCAAAGAGATACAATATTCCATTTTAATATTAGGCCAATATAGGCTATAAATATTCCAGGCTGCAACACATAACACCATGAAATCAAAGCAAACAGGTTTCCAGAGGCAGCAACAACTTTTGAGCAAACAACTGTCTTAAGGAGTTTACTTTAGTTTAATGATTAGAAGGTCTTCTTTCTGGCTCTAGAAGAGGAGAATCGTCAGAGCTGGACCGGGGGGAAAATTTCAGTTGGCCTACATCTGGCCACGTTTCCCCGTTAATGTTTTGCAGGGGTTATGGCCTTTAAATTGGAATAAATGAATTAATCAATGAATAGCTAAATAAAGGGTATAAACAAATAATAATAGATATTTTTAATATACTGCAAATGTGTTAAATATTCATATTGCATTATATTGAAGACTGTTCATTACTGAATTAATATTTGACTTGAAGTAAAGTTTATTAGAACTGATCATATCTACACAAAAGAAAAAGTCATAGCTTTATCCTTAATTCATGGGATCCAGATTCCAGGCTATAAAGCTCTTAAACTTTGCTTTGTTGCCCCAATGAAATGTTTCCATAGATCTTGGACAGGATTCCTTCCAGAGTTTAACTATAGGTTAAACCATGGTTTTATGGTTATATAATAACAATAACAACAAAATAATAATACTACTAAGAGTAAACTTTGGTTTTTATATTAAAAAAAAACTTATTTAACTTGTCAGATTAATAATGGCCTACTACCATAATGCAACATTTCTACAGTGTTAAGTGCGTGCTTTATAGGGTGGTGCTGTGTGGATTGAAAATCTTTTAATTAACGTTTTGTAGCCTTCAATTTACCTCGAAACTTCAGTTTAAATGGAGCTTTTCAGTCTGATTTCAGCTAGTTTCGCCAAAGAGCCTTTAATGTTCACATATCATGTTGCGCTTTCGTATGCCAGCGTCAAGCGAGTTTGTCAGCGCTGTGCGCGAGACTGTTCAGCTGCTCTCGCTCTGCAACTGCTGGATGCGCGCACTGTTTAATCAGCCAGCGGCGCGCCGTTTCATTACTTGGCTTTTGGGGTTTGTTTCCCATGCACTCGCAGGAGCAGCATTCCAGTAAAGAACTCCGCTTAATATGTGGGGTGCGTTGTGGGGTTTTGTTGAGCGGCGCTCGCCATGAAAAAATCATGTGCTCCCGATCGGTTTGTCAATCCCTCCCTCGGCCAATCAAGGGCCCCCTCCATTCTCGGGCCCTCAGGTTTATGTGTTAATTGCGCACGCGCACGCACATGACAGAAACTTCTTGTCAGCTTGTCACTTTCTTGTCACTTTTATTAGTAAAATAGCTTCGCTATAGCCTACTAAATCGATTAGCTTACTACTGGGTACGGTACGGTGGTAACACCGCTGGTTTTAGGCCTAATTAAACAGCTTCCTTGTTTGTAGAGAGAGAACAGTTTTGGGGAAAGTTAGCCTACTTTTAAAAGTAATGTGTTACAATAATGTGTTACTCCCTAAAAAAGGAATTAATTTCGTTAGTTAGGGCCTACTTTTATGGAAAGTAGCCTAATGCATTAGGGGAGAGCGGGGCACAACCTAACGCTTTTTGACTTTCTCAGTTTGTGCAAATCTACTTATGGTTCAGAGTATTTATTTTTTCCCCACATTAATTTCCCACATGTCTAGTACAATTATGTGTTTTTGTTTTATTAATACAGTATATACTTTTTTCTTGATATAGCCCGAAAGAATGGAAGTGAAACGTGACAACATGCCCCATAGGTGGTGTACATTGTAACATGTGTGGGGCACATTGTAACATGACATATGACAGCTTAAAATGTTATCTGATCTAATAAAAAAAATATACAAAACAAACTAAAATATTTTCTAAATAAAATACAATTAAAAAACTTTTTCATATAAAATAATGGCAATTATTAATAATTAAATATAAACTCATTTTTGAGTTTTGACTACGAACACAGGAAAACACAGCTATACAACATAGTTCAAAACAAATAAATAATTAGTAATTTCTGGACATTGACTCTCAGTCTTTATTCACCTTTTTCTCACGTTTTCTCAATAAAATGAATAATAGTATAGAATATAATAGCATATTTCTAATAGGGGCACATTGTAACGCAGTGTTACAACATGCCCCCGCCTGCACAACTGGGATTTAAACCCTGCGAGTGTCTTCTGCTAGTTAGCGAAGCATTAAAGAACTATCTCAACTGTTAAATAACATCTTGGAGATTAAAATAATATCAGATTTGTCTTATTTTAAATAAACACAAAAAATAGAGATGAAAAATTAACTTAAGTAAGAAATGTACTTTTGCTATGGTTTAATAAATGTCTATGGATATCTTCCAAAAAGAAAATAATTTTGGCGGATTTTTTTTTTTCTATATAGTGTTGATATGGCAACTAGTAAATAAACAAAGTTCCGTCATCCAAGCATGTGCGGAAGTATTTAAAACAAGCGTGTTACAACTAACCCCGCGTTAGGTTGTGCCCCGCGCTCCCCTACGTTAGTTTTGCATTACTTTTTTTCATGTGGGCTGGCCTTTCTTGTCTGTCATGCTTGTCAAAACACACACACACCTAAACACAAAAGTTTCTCACCCTTTCTCACCAAAAGTGAAATGAATAAGCCTCAGGCTAAAGGAAATGTGAATTCATGCCTGTACAGTAGAGGGCACAGCTCAAACAAACCTCTTAGCTGTGCTGCCAATCTGGATTGTAGAAGAATAGGACGCAGTTGAAGAAAGTTAAACACTCCTACTTCAGCAATAGGCTAATAAAAAAAGAAACACATGTGATGTGCTTTTTGCTTATTAGTATGGTTGAATTGGATCATGAAATGTCTGTAGCAAAGACATTGGTCAACAAAGTGAGATTAAATACATAAAGTAGCCTATATTTGTGTTATTTAACATATTTAACCATTACAGGTTTGTGAATATTCTGAGTTTGCATTGTAGCCTACTGTTTTTATTCATTTTGAGGAATACTGAATCTGTTTTTGTGCAAGTGAGATGAGTAAATGCATGTTCACAGTTAGTCCATCATGTTTACACAGGAAACACCTCTGTATTAGGCAACTCCTCTCAACATGGGGACAGGAGAGCTGTCAGTCAATGAATGGCAAAACAAAGTAGCTTGTGTTACTCATTTGAAAAAGTAACTCGGATATTTTGATTAATAGATTTTGATAAATTTGATAAAGTAATGCGTTACTTTAGTAGTTACTTGAAAAAAGTAATCTGATTACGTAACTCTGTCTAACTACTTATAATACGTTACCCCCAAAACTGGACGCTGCACAGACAGAAGCTAATTCACTCACACATCTCTCTCACTCACTGAGTGATAATTAAAATATTGTGTTCGTCAGGAGCTGATTAGATATGCAGTGTTGCAATATTGAGAAAACACTTAAATTATTAACAGTTAAATTATTTCTATAAATCTATAGTGATCAAATGCAGTGGTTCTCTCAGTTTTCAGCAACAGGCACATGACTAATGGCTGGTCTGTGTGTACAATTTCACAAGACCTTCTGAACGTATATAAGCAGAGTTTTATAGAAAGGAAAATGTAAAATAGCCTATAGTAAAGAAGTAGAATCAATTAATTATGAATAATTTACTACCATTGTGAGAGTAACGTGAAATCATGAACTGCAGTCCGTAACATTTGTTTGTGTTCAAACATTATGTAATGAGCGAATATGGCTACATCATGAATCCATTTTCCAAACCTCCACCCAATAGATCCACAGAGGTGGAGCTGAACTAGGTCAAGCTCAACCCATGACATCTAGAGAGGTGGAGCTGGACGTCATTTGGCTCTGCAGTGAGGAACTGTTGCCACTTGGGTTTTAGTGGCACATGCTACTCTCCGCTGGCATATGCAAATGAAAACCGGATGTGACTAAACATCATGTGCCAAAGGCTTTCTGTGCATAAGATGCCATGCTATAGTTATAGTTATACCGGTACTGGCTATAGAGCTTCCTGATGTGACAACCTTTGTTGACGTCCTCTACAGTTCATTCCATTGCAGCCGCTCGTCTTGCAACTTGAGGTGTAACGTTAGTTGGTTTAGCGATTCACTTTTGGGAACTTTGGCATCGCGGTGGCAAGATCTTGGTGTTGCTTAGAAGTCGAGCATTCATGATCTACCAGTACCACTGCAGTTAATTCAGGAGTTTTAATTTTACTGTTATGTGCATTTATCTCACTTATGGTCGTGTCTGTGGTAGGCTACGTGTTTTTGTTTGATTGCAATCGAGTTTCTGAATAAAAAAACTAAACTGAGATTCTTCAGAGTTTACTTCTGTCCGTCGTAAAGGTGAAACTGAAAGATGTCTTCTAAGATTCTTCTGACTAATCTACGAACTACCGCGAGCTTCTACAAAACACTGCATTTTCTGCAGAGACCCTGGACTCATTTCGTAGCTTCTCAACAAAGTTGGTAAGGCATCATAAAAACATGCATCTTTTATGATTTAGCTTATCCGCGGGAGATTACATGTGGCAGATTGCTTTTTATAGATATGTTTTTGGAATTGTGTCTCCATATTCTTGGAAAGTAGAAAATAGCTCAGACTAACGACGAAAACATACCAGCTTCTATAGTAGTTATGTAATGTTTTCATTAACCCTTTAAGTGACACTACAAAGTAATAGCCTACGCGTGGGAAATATTATTTATCTAAAAAAAAAAAACTTTCTCTCTTGACTCAATAACAGATTCTTCGACTGAATAACCCCCCCACCCTAAACCAGCCTCAAATGGTTAAGTTAGCTGATTTAATGGTCTCACACTCACAGACTTGTGCTAACTTGTTTAGCAAGTTGGCTGGTCTAACGTTACCCATTAGTTTTTGAATGCCTTTTTTAACGCTCATTTGCCGATTAGTAGAGGCTCTTGAAACTGAACAGACAATGCCGTTCTAAATTGATGGTCAGTAAGGTTTATTTTTTCCCCAATATATTTTTTTAAATACATTTTCTTTAATCACTTTTATTTAGCAAGGATGTTTTAAATTGATCAAAAGTGACAGTAGACATGAATTATTTTTTTTTTTTAAATAAATGCTGTTCTTTATCAGCAAAAATTTCTGTATCATGGTTTAGTCAAAAATATTAAGCAGCGCAACTATTTTCCACATTGGTAATAATAAGAAATGTTTCTTGAGCGCTGAATGTCAAATGCTTTAAAATCTAAAAGTTATTTATTATATTGTATATAATAAATGATCATATTTATATTAAATTGTAATAATTGCAAATTGTAATATTTAAAGGGATAGTTCACCCAAAAATGAAAATTAGCCCATGATTTTCTCACCCTCAAGTAGTCATCCTAGGTGTACATGACATTCTTCTTTCAGACGAATACAATCGAAGCTATATTAAAAAAAAAATTCCCGGCTCTTCCAAGCTTTATAATGGCAGTGAATAACTGTTTCTGTTTTGAAGCCCATAAAAGTGCATCTATCCATCACAAAAGTGCTCCACACTGCTCCAGGTGGTTAATAAAGGCCTTCTGAAGCGAAGCAATGCGTTTGTGTAAGAAAAATATCCATATTTAAAACTTTATAAAGTAAAATAACTAGCTTCCGACCAAACGAACATACGGATTTGACTAAAGCGCAACTTACGTGAACAATGCAACGTACTGCTGATATTTACGCTACGCCGTGACGCACTACGCTACTTCTGACGTCACAAGTTGCGTAAGTTGCAATTTAGGCGCAAGTAGACTGTGTATGGCCGGAAGCCGGAATTTTACTTTGTAACGTGTTAAATATGTATATTTTTCTTACACAAACAAAAATTTCTAGTTTATGTATATTAATGTTGAATATAATGTATAATAATGCAATGGGGGATTTTTGTTGGTCTTGATAATGCCAAATGTCTTATGTTACCAGTAAAAAGTGGCCTACATTATTTTAAATATATCTAGTAGCCAGTGACTGAGTGCAAGCATATTCGTCTGAAATAATTCTGTATTTTTAGCTTCAAAATCATGAATAATTTTTTTCTGGTGTCCCCATTGTCCTGTGCATTGGGTTACCAGCACGAAGTCCAAGCCTATTTATTTCCACCCCCAATGTAATACCAATTTGACATTTTAATCAACAGTACATTTTTTTGTTAAGCTTTTAAGCAGGCTAAAAAAGCATTAACAAAGACCATCTTCTTGGTTTTCTAAAGTGAGAAATAGTGCAGCAGCTGACATCCCTTATTTCACCTTTTCCTTACATAAAATCAATGTTGTCAGGATGTTTTTTAGCTTCTGCTCTCCCTTCAGGATGAACTTCACCAGACCCAAAGACAAACTAAAAGTAGTCGCAGTTACCCAATTTTCCCCCCGTTTTCAGATGTCTCTCTGCATCTCTTATAAACACAGGTTCTCCTCTCCCCTCTTTTTTAGTGCCATTCATGTGGATAACCCACCCAGCACCCCAACCCTGACAACCAGTTATGTCCATGGCATCTCCTCCCAACCACTGGTCTCTAGTACTGTGGACCAGTGTCTTCGAGCCTCAGTGGAGCGCTACCCTGACCGGGAAGCTTTGGTTTTTGTGCAGGATGGAATACGCAAGACTTTTGCTCAGTTCTACCAAGACGTGAGTGGTTTTGCTTCTGGTTTCACACACACACACACACACACACACACACACACACACACACACTCACTCTCCTCCTGATACCCAGCAATGGAGTTTTTTCCTCTGTAGTGGAACACTATATTTTAGCAAATTTATCATTTTTAAGTCTGGATGTCCTGTAAAGAGCAAGTTCAGGGCTTTGCAGAGATACCAAATGTTTGGAGGTGCAACCATGACAGACCCCTCTCCTTGGTCTTTAAAAATTACCGAATGATCAAATTTAGCACTCATGATCCTGCATCCTACATTAGCACTTTTGGAAATATGATAATATTTTGTTTTTTATATTTTATTTAAATTTGACAAATTTTCTAATTGTTTGTCAGAAATCAACAATTTAGGTAAATGTTATGGGTTTTTTAAATTAGAATATGACTTTGTTACGAAACAGGGGATTGCTTTCATACATGACCTCTGTAGAGGACACCAGGACTTACATCATGGAATATCAGGCATGTCGGAGACACAACAAATTCAATAAATTATACAATCAATTATTAGGGCAATAAATTATATATCAATATTCTTATGAAATATGAGAGATTCTTATGAAAATATTCCCAATTATTACCGATTTTTCCCTTTATTAATAAGACCTAAATAAACTTTTACCACAGATTCCAAATTCAGTACTGGCAGAAGAATGAGTTAAAATGGCAATATGTGTTTTTTTTCCCCACACACCCATTTTACTTTGTTTGTGTACAGCCTGTCCTATAAAGTCTCCCTGTAGTCAATGATTTTATCCAGTAAAACTCATCTTTACACCCTTGTTTCAATTGGTATACACAGAACCATGAATATGCAAATTAGCCCCGCCTCCACTCAATCACACCAGCTCAGAGATCAACTCGCTCAACTTTACTCAAGTTAGTAAACGCACCACAATGGTATCTCTCTTTACAACATCGGACACATACCGGTAATTGATATGATTAGCCTTTTGCTTGGACTGTTATCAAACAGCTAATAATGTGTAAATGTTACCATGTAACCCTTCTCCATCTCAGTCTGCCTTCTAAAAATTTGTATCCTTAGAAAATGATTTGAACATCATAGAATGTCAGTGGAGAAAGGCATATAGTTAATCATAACATCGTAATTCACCTGCTACATTGCTAAATGTACCCAATTTTTCATATCAACAAAAAATATACCAGGATAACCTGGCTTCACAGCAGTTAATGATATGCTAAAGCCCGCTGGCATGTTGACGTGATTGGCTACAAGGTAGTTTGTGACATCAGAAACACCAGCGATTTCAAACTGCGTTTTTGAGACTATCATGACTTATGAATTTGCACATTGTGTGTTTAATATTTGTATAAAATTGTCTAATATTGCACAAGCATATTAAAAACACCACATAGACCTATAAATAACATTAAAAACTTGATTTTCACAACAGGGGGTCTTTAAATATGTAAATAAAGCACAGTGAAATCAGTCACTGGCATGATACAATGTTATTATTCAAATAGTTTTTGTGGTTATTCTGCGAATGTAAACATGACCAAGAAAAGACATTAACTCACTATCAAGGTGATTATTAATACAGATTCCACACTGAACCCAATATTTTCTACTAAATTGACTGATATGAGCTATCTGGAACAGATAGGTGCTTCACGTGTGGCTGCCTTCCATAATGAGAGCAGGAGTGGGTTAAAGTGTATCAATGTGACAAAGTTAAACATTTACAGAAAAGCAATATTATATCACATAGCAGGAACGTGTAACACAAACTAGTGCCATTAGTCTTGACACACATATTCAATGTGGAATATCCTTTTTTTTTTTAGTGCAGTGTTTTTTTTTATTATTATTCCTCAAGAACACATTAGCATATTACTTCATGGTGAACCACAAATGTGTTTATTTTAAACCAGAATGACTATTTCTGTTCTTGGCAAATTCCCATTGGAAGGGTTCTTCCATAAAAGTTTCTGGAGACATTCATGGAGTCAACAAAGTGTCATTTTATTGACTGCAACACTTAAGTACTGACCACTCATTGTGTAGAAGAAAGAGAGAGAAAAAAAACACTGACTGAAATGGGACATCAGCACATTACTTCTGGGAAAATACACTTAAACATACACACACACACACACACACAAAAACATCCTTTAAACACATTTGAATAAACACACGACCCCAACTAGCCTAGAAATCTAGACGCACCCTAGCGGCAGCAAAATTTATTTTAGGTAGTCTAGTAGTCTAGGTAGTCTAGTAGTCTACTAACTAGGTAGTCTAGCAACTCTCCATTGACTTTCGAGCTGCAAAAACCTAAATTGGGTCAGGCCAATCACATCGTGTATAGAGTAGGCGGGGCGGGCTTAACTTAATGACGACAGAGTTGCGACGGTTCCCTGCTAACGTTACTTGAAAACAAAGAATGGCGGCTGCAGGGAACAGTCTTTTGAATCGGCTTTGGCCACGACTCTGGAGGATTTGGAGTTAAGTTTTTCTTTAAGAAAAGAGCAAAGAACGGCACTTAAGTCATTCTTTAAAAAAGGAAGATGTGTTCGTAGTTTTGCCGGCCAGATTCAAAAGTTGAATCTATCAACTAACGTCAGCTCCACTGTTGGGAAAACGCTCTGGTTGGTTGAAGCGCTGTCCTATTGCATGCAGAGGGAATTTGAAAAACAGCCATTTATCCCATAAGGCTACTCGTTTATCCCGCCCCTCGGATTGAGCTGTGTCTATGGTGTGTTCCCACTTCCCAGACCTAACATCTTGATGTAGGTCTGGCTTGCCAGGCTAGACCCCAACACATATTGTCCCAAAAATTAATTTCCCATAATTCCCACCCGAATAATATAAAGGACACCAGGAAAGGCCGCGCCCTTTTAATTCCAAGCTTTTGTTCCATGCTGCAGTCATGGATCCCGCCGGAACCACGGCTAAGATGTACGCTTTCAAACAAACTTAAATAAAATGTCAAACCCCTATTTTGGTTGTGGTTTCATTTAATCACTACCGTGCACTCTAGAGATAAATGGTTATTGGCTTTGCCGCTCTTTGAGGTTTAATGCGTGCTAAAGAGACAACGTAGCATCTCCAGTTCCAATGTTTGGGTAAATAATATTTAAAGAAACCAAATAATTACATAGAAATTTATAAATGAACAGACCAAAAAACATTAATCCCTTAGAACTAACGAAATTAAATTTTTTAAATGCAAAGTAAACTAGAACCATTCAAATGAAATTCAAAAACCATTCAGTGTGGCCTTAGCCATCACACCCATCCAAATTGAATATTTTTTCCATCATGCTTCTTTCCAGAGGACAAAAATGTCTGGGTGAAAGACATTTACATTTATTCATTTACAGAGGTTTTAACCAAAGAGGAACATAACAAACTATTTGCCAATAATATTTGTATTATACATTGCCAAGGGTCTGATTTTATTGATTGTATAAAGTACAAATGTGCAAGAGTGGGGTGACAGCTTGTCACATAACATGTAACTCGTGTCATGTGCCTTAGATTAACTATAAACTTGCTTCCCTTGATTCTCTTTTATAATATGTGATGTATTAGTATTAAATTATTTATCTATTCCTAATCTAATGAACATTTATGTGTTAAACCCACCTTACATTTTAATTTTTTTTCAGGGCCAGTGTAAAAATGTGGTAGTATTTTGATTTCAGGTGGAACAGACTGCTGCAGGTCTACTGGCTGTCGGGCTGAAAAGGGGGGATCGCTTGGGGATGTGGGGACCGAACATCTATGAATGGATACTGATGCAGTTTGCCACAGCTAAAGCAGGGATCATTTTGGTGAGTGTTTTTGTTGAGTGTCTTGTAATTTGGTTTATATGAGGATTTGTCAATGGCTGGTCTCTCACCTGCTCAAGTTTATTGGGATTTTACAGGTTTCAGTGAACCCGGCATATCAACTGCAAGAGGTAGAATTTGCTCTCAGAAAGGTAAGTTAATGTTTATACAGTACATGCAAAAAAGAACAACTGACAGTGGAATGTCCCTAATTACAGGACTGTTTTGGGTTTATTTTTCACTCAAACAAGGTTTTTTTTTTCATGGAAGCCTGTTTCAGAGTTTTAAATGGAAGTAAGTCTAAAAGTAAATAGTCACATTTTATAAATATATAACTCAAAAATTGAGAAATAGTTGCCATTAAAAAATTTTTTTTCCATTATGAGAAGTCGCAATTCTGAAAAATAAAGTGGGCATTGAGAGATGTACTGTCACATTATGAGAAATACAAGGACTTTTACCCTTTTTTACTTTGAGGCAGAAACAAGCTTAGTTTAAGTCTCAACTACATATAAGCAAACTTTACATATGATTAATGGCTTAATGCTTCTTTTAGGTACGGTGCAATGCAATAGTTTGTCCGACTCAATTCAAGACCCAAAGGTACTGTGACATGTTAAGGCAGCTTTGTCCAGAGATGGAGACCGCTTCACCTGGAGGAATCAAGAGTTCAAGGTACGAGTGATGTAATAAAAGGAAGATATTCATAATCATTATTAAGGGCCAGAGGCTGGCTGAGTTACTTGGTTGTTTTTGAGAAACACGGTTTGTTTTCTTCTTTCTTCAGACTACCAGACCTACACACTGTGATCGTGACTGACAGTCAGCAGCCAGGAACTTTCCTCTTAAAAGATCTGATGCAGGCAGGAAGCAGCCAACACCATCAACAACTACAAGACCTGCAGAATAAACTTGTTTGTGATGACCCCATAAACATTCAGTTTACATCGGTACTCTGCATATTTTTAATTTGTATATATCTCTATTAAAGCTGCAGTGTGTAATTTCTGTGCCACTTGCATCACCAAACATAATAGCAAAAAGTTCAAAGTCATAGTCACGCCCCAAACGCACAGCATCGGTTGACCTAATGTTGCTGTGTTAGGCTTGTCAGGAGAAACAGTGCAATGTTTTGAGCCCTCTAGGATAAATGATCCTAGAAATGACCTATTTACTGTTGTCTCTGCATAAAAAGCAAGCATATTATGACATTAGAAAAATTATACACTTTAGCTTTAAGTCTTAGCCTAGTGAAGTCAAATGTAACACAAAATAAATCGTTATTTTATCGACATTTTTTATTTATTTATTTTTGTTCGTTATGATTCTCAGGGAACAACTGGAAAGCCCAAAGGAGCCACTCTGTCTCATCACAACATTGTGAACAATGCTTATTTCATCGGCAAGCGCATAGGCTTCAACTGGAGGGTGGGTGCTAATCATACACTGAAAGAAGTGTTTGTTTCTATAAAATGTAGGATCTGTGTCTGGAAAATAGATCTTTAGATGATGTGTATTGCAAAAATACAGTTCATTGTTTAGCATACTGATATTACAATACAGAACAGAAAATATTTTGTTTAAATGAATCTCCATACATTTTCCTTCACAGTACATACAGTATGGGTAATTTTTTACCTTAATCTTCTTACAGAAAAATGTGCGAGTTTGCTTGCCGGTGCCCATGTATCATTGTTTTGGCTCAGTGGGTGGTGGCATGGTCATGGCTGTTCATGGTACCACAGTGGTTTTCCCATCTTCTGGTTATGATGGACATGCCAACCTGGTGGCGATAGAGAAAGAGAAGTATGCAGTCATGAATTCTACCTCAAAAAAAGAATTGATGTGTTAGAGAATTGCGCATCTTCCCTTTGCATTAGAATATAATTCTAAACCTTCCAGAGATACTTGGTGCCACTTTCTCTTTAGCCATATTGAATTCATGTTGTCGTGAATAAAAGACACAGGGACATATAAAGAGGACAGTCATGTAGAATTTGGGTAAGGATCAAAGGTCATGTGTACATCATGCATATCTGGAATAACAGATCTGAGCTGTATTTATTTGATTCAATTGGCAGAAAATGTACTGTTTACACAGGTGTACGTTTGTCTACGGCACCCCTACTATGTTTATTGACATGATGAGTCAGCCTGACCTGGCCCAGATTGATTTGTCATCAATTGAGGGTGGTGAGTCAATCAAACTTTTGTAAAATCTCTAAATATTCTGCTAAATGGAGGTTGTGACATTAATATTATCAAGATTTCTGAGCAATCAAGCAGTACATCCTCCACTTTCATCAGTGTTCTGCTAAAATCCTATGTTTTGTTTCTGTCAGGTATTACTGCTGGTTCACCTTGTCCTCCTGAGGTCCTCCGTAAGGTCATCAATATCATGGGTATTAAGGAAATGGTGGTAAGTAGTGAAGGGGATTGTTCATTCTCTGTTATAATTCAAGCTGATAATAATTGTACAGTCGTGGTCAGAATTATTGGCACCCTTGGTAAATATGATCAAAGAAGGCTGTGAAAATAAATCTGCATTGTTTATTCTTTTGATCTTTCATTCAGAAAAATCACACAAATATATCCTTTCATTGAAGCAAAACTAATGAAAATGTGAGGGAAATCACATTATGAAATAAATGTTTTTCTCTAATACACATTGGCCACAATCAATTCTGATGTGCAGCAAAAGATTGTTGAGCTTCACAAATTAGAAAGTGGCTGTAAGAAAATAGCCAAGGCATTGAAAATTCCCATTTCCACCATCAGGGCATTAAATCAAAAGTTCAGATCAACGGGAAATGTCACAAATCTGCATGGAAGAGGACACGTGTCTATATTGTCTTAAAGGGATAGTGCACCCTAAAATGAAAATTCTGTCATTAATTACTCGCCCTCATGTCGTTCCAAAGAGAACAAATGAGGTTCATTCTCGAAGAACCTGCTCAATCAAACCGAAACAGAGGTTCGGTTAGGCTTATGTTTATGTTCGCTTATCAGCGTTTATGTCAATAAAAGCCTCTCAAACAGCACCTACATCACAAGTTGTTTAGGAGGGTTTCAAGAAAAATCCTTTGCTCTCATCCATAAACATACTCCAGCACAGTCAGTTGTCAGACACTACTGGAACTTCATATGGGGCTGGGTTCTATGGCCAGATACAATTTAAAAAAAAAGAGCTTTTTGGCAGCAAACACACAAGATGGGTTTGTTGAACACAGGGATTTTGTGGGGCTATTTTTCTGCAGGATGACATCTTGTTCAGATACATGGCATCATGGATTCCATCAAATACCAACCGATAAAAAATCGAAACCTGACGGCCTCTGCTAGAAATCTTATAATGGGCAGTGGTTGGATCTTCCATCTGGAAATGATCCAAAACAAATATTGAAATCAACACAAAAATGGGGCACTGTGCAAGGGTCTGCCATGACCATTCCTATAGAAAATTAAAGAGGAGAGTGTATCAACATGGACTTGGGAATTTGAAGGATCTGGAGAGATTCTGTATGGAGGAATGGTTTCTGATCTCTTGTCAGGTGTTCTTCAAACTCATCAGGCATTATAGGAGAAAACTCAGAGCAGTTATCTTGGTAAAAGGAGGTTGTAAAAGTATTTAATAAGATGGTGCCATTAATTGTGGCCAATGTGTATTAGAGATAAACATTTCATAAATTAGTTTTCCCCCCATTTTAAATAGTTTTACTTAAATTATATTTAAAAAAAAAAAAATTTTTATATAAAAGGTCAAAATAATTAACAATGCAGATTTATTTTCACAGGCTTCTTGTTCATATTTACCAAGGGTGCCAATGATTCTGACCAGGATTATACAGTATGTATACTACATGTCAGTATCACTAGGGGGAGACAGAGATTTTCACATTAATGGTTTAGCTGCAATTTTGATAATATTTTCTTTCAACTTCTCTGAAAAATCTGATGATAATCATGAATTGAATTAACGCATTAAAAAATCACTAATATAACCACTCGCCTGTCTGTACTTTTATTTCAGTTTTTGTATACACTGAAACTGAAATAAAGTACATCATCTTTCACAAAATAATAAAGAGATTATTTCACAAGAAAATAAACTTGCCTTCTATATTTACCACACCTGATATTCCATACTCATATTAAATATTCCCCTTATATTTGAGTGATGTACGCAAATGTTCAAAAGTTTAAGATTGGATTTAATGTTGTTGTTTTTTTAAAATTAGTCATATTTGCTCACCAAGTCTGCTTACCTTTGATCAAAAATACAGTAAAACATTAATATTTTGTAACATTACAATGCAAAATATATCTCTTTTCTCAGTTATATTTTATATTTAGTGTAATAAGTTTATTCCTGTGATTGCAAAGCTGAATTTTCAGCATCATTACTCCAGTTTTCAGTGTCACATGATCCTTCAGAAATCATTTTAATATGCTGATTTGGTCCTTAAGAAACATTTCTAATTATTATTCATTTTGAAAACAGTTGTGCTGCTTGATATGTCTGTGGGAATCTGGGAACCATGACACATTCCCTGACACAGGATTCTTTGCTAAATATGTGATTTGCTCTAAGTCTTAAGGCATAATAGCTTTGTGTGTGGAACAAACTAAAATGAAAGAAGAAGACTTAAGTTATTCCCTGAAAATATTTCACTTTATGAAACAAGAGCAGCTTGGACATTCTGTTATGAATAACTCATTTTATTTTCCACAAAAGAAAAAAGTCATACAGGTTTTGAGAGTAATGAGGGTGTAGTAAATGACCATTTTCATGTTTGGGTGAACTATCCCGTTAAGAAATGGGTATGGAGAAGGTAACAGTACTACTGCTTTTCTAAGCACACACGGCACAATTTTAGTGCATCCACTTGAAATTCATAATGTTCTCATTATTGTTAGTGCTTTATATGTCTTTTATTGAACATGAGTACATCACAGTAACAAACTGATACCATTAGACTGGAGAACCTCCATTTGTCTAAATAAAAAAAAAAGTTTTTATTTTATTTTACCTGCTCGTAAATCCTTCTCTTCTGGCACCACCATCATCATTTCTTGATTTTGATTGGTCAGTCACAGCATCTTTAATGGATAATCTTTTGCAACCAATCCTAATCACCCTGTCTAGATTCTATTTTGTGATAATGACATTATATCTTACATATATTGTCTCATTTACTTTTTTCATGGCTATAAGAAGTCCAAGTTTTCCTCGCCTATGATGCGTTTGACGTTGGTCAGAGATTTGAAGTAGAGGTCAGGTCATGTCACATCTTGAATATGTGTCAGTTTTAGTCATGGTCAAGATTGGTTTGTCATGTTCGCAAACCCTCGGAAACTCTTGCAGGACGTTGTGAGATGCATAAAGCTAAGGAGGATCTCACAATGTGGAAACAGGATCCTCACGAAGAGCTCCGCTTTGATTATAACACTGTGGTGGTTATATAATATTAAGTGCTTCTACCATGAGAATGGGAGGATGACTTGAAATATCATAAAATGAGAATCGGTAGAATAGATAATGTTCATTCTACAGTGGCTCAAAGAATGCCTGCAAAACTTAGCTGTGATGTACATCCTTCTACATTTGTATGCTGAAAAATGTATCATACAATATGCACATAGTCCCTCTAATAAAAGACTGATTTTATTTTTGATGTAGATATAATTGGAAATTATAGGTTTTGACATACAGTTAGCAAAGCATGTCGAACTTACCTCAAACATGTAGTCTAGATGAAGTCTTCAGCAAGTCCTTCAGCAAGGCACTGCTGAGTTTCTAAATGAATGCTAATCAATATGTCAGTCCATTCTACCAATTATCATTTTATGGAAGATTATTCCTGATAGTACTCCTGATTTTTTTTCTATGGTGTGGAAAGAAACTAATCCTGTGATCATGGACTTATAACCAGGTTGTTTGAATTAGCATATACATTACCATAACAGTGAATACTAAGAGTTTGAGGCACATTTCCTTTGCGATGTACTTAATTGTGAAAATTTCACTTTGCAGATGTACCCAGTTGCTCATTCAGGGTGTGTGTCAATGTCTGTGAACACATGTATGCTATTCATGTTGTTTAGATGAATTGAGTCAGCACATTTATGTCACAAAAAAAAAAAAAAATGAGTGAAAGAGGAAATGGACAGTCCCAATGTAGCAGTCTGCATTGCTTTCCTTTTCTGCACATTGAAGTCCTGACTCCTGGACAGGCCCTGTTCTCCTGAGGGAACAAACAAATAAGTTCGCCAAGCTTAGTTTTGGACATCTGATGTTCTGCACATAGTGCCAAAGCCAAAATGGAAAAGCACAAACTTTAAAGGACAAAGAGACCAGGAAGAACATGAAGGATAGATTGGAAGAACATAACAGACAATATTTTACCACAAGGCAGAGTCCCAAACCCATATCCTGACCACAATTATAGTATTACCAGTCACTCTTTTATGTTGGAGGAGGTAAAAACACATACGATTAGCATTAGCCTCTCGATTCTCTTGTTTAAATATGCGACTTTAATTTCTCACAGAAGTTACTGGAAGTCAATGCTTTAGGATGACGTGATTATATTATTTTATGTAAATGAAATATAATGACTGTTATGGGGAAGGTGCATGCATAATATAATTCAAAACATTTCTTTGTTCACAAGCTAAGCATTAATAGCTACTGAATTAGAGGTCCACCAATGGCTAAATTGGTAACTTGGGACCAGGCTTCTCCGGTCCCAAACCTTTCAAAACTTTGCTTAAATAATTTCATAACCATTTAGCGTTGTTTATCACATCCGCAGTGGCCTCTCTGGCCACTTGAACATAATCTCATGAGTATCTCCTGATGAAAGAGTCTTTTATAGAGATCATGGGAGAGCGGTGGTGTCTTGCTCTGTGCACCACAGAGAACCCTTGAGACTAGTTAGTTTTTCTTCATAATTTATTTACATTTGCAAATCATGTGGAAAGAGGCTAGCTGTCATACTGAAGTCTGTGATTAATGTCTCATTTTTATGAGCCTTAATCCTGTGGTCTCATTTATAAGACCTCTGGACCACATAAACCGTGTATGGGTCTGGATATTAGACCTCAGTTTAGGGTGTGGGTCTCAAACCTGGAGGACATGGTTTGGGCCTATGGTGTATAGCAGTCTTGGATAAAACTGTGTGTTCAGTTATTAGGATTACTTCACAGGCTTCTTAATTTATTATTTGACTGCTGGTCTCAGCAAGAATTCCTTAGTCAACATTGACTTTAGTCTCAGCACTCTTGCAAATACTTCTAAATATTTAAATACTTTTACTATATTTTATATATAACTGTATTATATACTGGCCAGACAATATTTATTTATGTTTTTTTTTTTTTTTTTTGCTGTTTGGATTTTAATAGGCAAATGCTTAATATTCTATGATTGGATCATTGTTGTAGTGACTGTTTCGCAACATTTCTTCTAATCCCAGTTGATGGAGTGTGTAGCCTTTCATTTCTTAAACAACCATGTAGGAAGACACATCATGGCCATATTCCAGGATGACAATGTCAAGATTCATCAGGCTCAAATTGTAAAAGAATGGTTGGGTAGGAGCATGAAGAATCATTTTCACACATGAATTGGCACCTCTGAGTCCTGACCTTAAATTCGTTGAAAGTATTTGGGATGTGCTGGAGTAGACTTTACAGAGTGCTTGACTCTTGCATTGCCAATACAAGATCTTGACCAAAAATTGATGCACCCCTTGATGGAAATAACATCACAACATTTATTTCCATCAAGAAGTGCATCATTTCCAGCAAGAGTCAACCACTCTGTAAAATCTACTCCAGCACATCCCAAAGACTTTCAATGAATTTAAGGTCTGGACTCAGAGGTGATTTTTGTTAATGTTATGTAATTTTTGCAGTTTCAAATGTTATGTTATGAAGGTGTGTGAGTGGAATTAACAGGGCTGCTCACCATCTCAGAGCCGTGGTCCCTTCTTGATCCTCTTTGACTTGCAGCGGGTGAATGCAGTGCTATCTCTTATTTGCTTTCCTTTCTGGTTTCCAGGAGAAGCACAAACTGCATCAGGGAGATTGGGGCTAGTGTCCATCCACCTGCACAAGAAAATCCAAGCATTTAAAGCAAATCTAAAACACCATTTTTAGTCAGTGTCAATTAGTGTTTAAATAAGTTATTACAATCTGATTAAATATTAGAAAGGCAAACATTTTTTTTCCTTTAGAATAACATGCGCCAATGAATTGTTCACAATATTACCAAAAGCGTGTATTACGAAAGCAAATAGGTTTGATTTTGATTTCATGTTGACTTTAAATTAAACCATGAGGTAAAAATGAAAGGCATAGTTTCGTTTTATTACTGCATCAACCTTAAATAGTAATGTTTAAAGTGATCATTGGGTTTTTTCTCTTACTTTTTGAGATTTGCTAATTGGCAGGTGCAGCTCCAGGGGTTGTTAAACAGAGTGATGTTCTGGAGAGTGCTAAACTCAAGGCTATTCGGCAGCGATTTCAGCTTGTTGTTCTCAAGATTCAGAGACTTGAGAGCCGTCACTCCCTCAAAGGCAGCACTGGAGAACTTGATGGGTAGAAAGGACAGATAGACAATATATACAGATGATAACATGTTACAACCCACTGCTTTGCTTCTGCATGTAGAATATCCTAGCAATTAGTATTCAAAGTCACTCTTAATATCTGAAGGAGACTTGTGGATGCTAGACTGAGGTTTTTTTTTTCCACATGAAAGGCCTCTCTCATGCCGTCCTCTGTGCCAGAGCTTATGTAAACCTGTCCAGCCCTCCATCAAACTTCATAAGCGTATGCAAGGCTGCTAAAAACTTCACCAATGTGTTAGATGTACTGGTCTGCGTGGTGTCTGCTTTATAGGAAGATGACGGTTGAGGAACTGAGACGGTGTGCACACAGTGTCTGTGGGTGTGTTATGCAAGTGTAGAAAAGATGCACTTATTGAAAGGACGTTTTGGAAATTTCCACTCAGAAGGCAAGAGACGTGGAGAGTTTGGTAATTTGAGGCGATAGAGGTTGGATCATTTCCATCATAGAAGGGTTGTTTTCACTTTTTCTGTCTGTCCACTCCTCCCATCGACCTGCTCTTTTGCCAGAAATGCCTGCAAAGGGCTCACTTGTCCATTCAGGTGAGGCAACGGCAGCCTAAAAATACTTCTCTTCATGGGCCATGGAACACCCTGTTTCTATTTACCTGTCTGCTAACCCTTGCTGACCTGTTTACATGGCTCGCCAAGTGAGAGGAAAAAACATGGCTCTCAAAATAAAATTCAGCAAATAGACCCTAAAATTATCCACATGTGAAGGAAGAGTGGTTATTTTTTCCCTTTTCTATCATACAAACAGCATTGACCAACTGCATGGGGCTAATACTTGTTGATGTGCCTTTGCCCACGTCTCAATATGTATATATATATATATATATATATATATATAGAAAATATGGTATTTTATACCAGTTTGCATTGGTATCAGTCCATGTGGAGATTCTGTGGAAGTCAGATCAAAGACAAGGAAAAGATAAATGTATCTCTTAAACGCTTTCATTAGCCGTTTAGTGATCCACAGGGAAAAATACTGCTGGAAAAGCACATGTGCATCCTGACATAAAGCACATGTGACCTTATTTAAGGCCTGAAGGGAACAGACAGAATATCATGAGTATTTTATTGAAAGAAAACAGGTGAAAGTCTCCAGCACAGGTCTGTTTTAGCCAGATACCACTTTGTTCCAGTCTACAGTTTTGATATATTCAATGGGGTTGCAGTACATTTGCGTGGCCAGCTCTGATGGGATGTAAAGTTTGTTTGCGAATGCTAAGCTTCCCGAAAACCCAACAAAAACATGCATTTATTTAGCCACAATTTTAGAGGCCATCATTATGAGGAAAACATTTTGGTTCATCTTAATTTTAAAACATTTATTCTAGTTTTTAAGTGTTTAATCCACAAAATAACTGCTATGTCACAGACTTACCTTCTCCAGGCTCATGTCATTTAGATGTAGCTTCTCCATGTAGCGGCCGAAGCTCCGGAATGCGTGGTCAGGGATGAGGCTGAGAGGGTTTTTGGACAAGTTAAGTTCCTCCACGACACGCAGCTTGCTCATAGCCAGAAGAGGGTAGGTGGACAGCTGGTTACGGTCCAAGGTTAGAATGGCCAGGTTCTCCACTTCATCAAGGGAACCTGGCTGTATGGAGCTCAACTCGTTGCCACTCAAATAAAGCCATCGGAGATCATTAGCACCTTTGAAAGTACCAGGTTGTAGCTCTCGAAGCTTGTTGTTGTCGAGCTGCAGGATAAACAGGTTGATCATGGGAGAAAAGATGCCCTTCGGAAGGACTGTGATGTGGTTACCATCCAAATAGAGATAGGTCAGTTCGGTTAGGTCCTCAAAAGCACCTGTTTTGATGGTGCTGATCTCATTATTAGACAAGTAAAGGTAGATGAGCTTCTTTACCCCTTTGAAAGCCTGGCTGGAGATCTCCCGGATCTGACAGTGCTGCAGATGCAGAGAAATTAGTCCCTTCATCTCGCTGAAGCCCCCAGTTGGGAGATTTCCCAAGTTGTTCCTTTGCAGATTTAGGAGACGAGTGGCCTCGGATATGCGGGGGATCTTCTTTAGTCCAACGTTGTCACAGATAACATGTTGCAGGTCCCCATGGCAGTGGCACTGGCTTGGGCACTGAGTTGGTGCGGCAAATGCAAAAGGGACGTAAACCTGTAGACACACTAGAACCAGTAAAAAGCTGAAACTGTACATGATGATAGAGTGTTGATCAGTCCACTGCTTTATGCTATTTGGTGTTCTTTCTGCTTTACTCTGAGAGACGTTTGCAGCAGGAACATATACAGACAGCTAAAGTGGTCCACACAACCTCAGAGTAAAGAGAGAGAGTGTGTGGAGAGAGAGGGCTAGAGGTGAGCCCGAGAGGGAGGGAGGGAGAGAGAGATTGGTGTGAATGAGTCAGAGTAACACAGTACTAGTGTTTATAATAGTTAATCACTTAACTTTGCAAACTTAACGGCGTCATAGGATGCTATTTTGAAAGTTCATTATTTTGTTTATTGGGTGTAATAGAATAGGTTAGCATGCTTTAATGTTGAGAAAACATAATTTTTTCACATACTGTACATTTATTGCAGTACCTCTATTCCCAGTCTGTCTGAAACGCTCTGAGTTCCGGGTTCTACAAAGCCCCTCCTTCCGAAAGCCCAGAGTGCTCTAATTGGCCAGCTGACACAGTGTATTGTGCTTGGCCAAACACTTACTTGGCCAAATTGCATTACATGTAATATTCATAGTTTTATCCTTTATTGTCTACATATATTGCACATACATGTTCCCATATAAATGTGAATGTATTGTACATGCATATATACAAACATTCACTGAATAAGTTACAATCAGTGGTTACAACAGATTTTTAGTTTCCAGCATGCTTTGCTTCTGACTGTTAAAGAGTAAATGTTCAAATTAAGTGTTATTTCACGTGTTTTGCTCTATTAATGGGGGAGATCGGTTTGTGTTTTAAATTGTATTATTTTGGAATTTAAAAGGGTTGCTGATATGTGTGAGTTTTTGGGGTTACCATTGTGCTGAAGAGTAGAGCCTGAGGTTCGGTTGACGATTGGCTGAATATTATTAATACTGTTGCTATATTTAAAAAGCAATGGCTGTGAGTTTTTCAGCACAGTGATAGTCTCTTTGCTAAATACTTTAGTACTGTACTATTGTTAAGTTATATCTGAAAATATTAAACATAATGTAAACAATTTTAAAATATGAGAAATATATTACATTATATATTTTGATACAGTATGTGTGTGTTTTTATATACTGCATGATTAAATGTTCAATTTATACACATGCTGTATCATATCTGATCACATATACATCTATATGTTATGAGGTGTATTACTGAATATGAAATTACATACATTATGATGATAAGTAAATATATTGTCTCATTTTTCAATATATGAAACCGGCAATTCCTTATATATTATTCAATATATTGTAATATATTTACATAATATATTATTCAGTATATTTTAGAATATACTATTAAATAATTTAATATATTGATCATTCATTTATTAAGAAATATATTTTCTTTGCGTAAGGGCAGATGGCGTTGTACTCTGCCAGGTTCAGGAAGCTGTCCTCCGTAAAATGAGCTGTACACAAGTGAACTTTTGGGTTGTACTCCTCAGGAACATTGTTATAAATAATTTTCGGAGGGCCAAACATAGAGATTTTGCTTTCGCAACAACACTCCACGACATGGCAGCAACACTAATTCAGTGATGCCTTTTTGGGTTTTGGGGGGGATTATGCTAATATTTCACATTGTGACAGAAGTTTGCTGAAGTAATATCTGAACTTCGATGGTGGTGTTTTAGGCAGATCTGGAGCAGTGTTTTCAGTTAGATATAGAATAAATCCCTTTTGTGGGAGACTATGAGCTTTGGAACTTTGCAGATCTTATACCAGTACATGCACAAAGAAATACGTTACACACTAAAGGAAAAGGAAAACATTAAAAACATTATATGACCTTTTTAAAACTAATATTTTTGTATTTATTTATAAGTAGTGCCTATAATACAGTTCTGCCCGTAACTTTACATAGCACTTGCAGAATCTGCTAGGTGTTCATTAAAAAATAAATGTAAAACTTTTTTTTGTGTGTGTGTCTGTTTTATTTAGCACTACACTGATTAAGCTATTTAGTATAACATATTTCCATATATTCCATAAGAGGACAAAATAATAGCTGAATTTACATAATTATTTATTTTGATGTTCAGTGGTTGAAGGGTGAGTAGAATTGTACCCATTTTTTTGAAAATGCTTATTGCGTTCATGGAGTGAACCTTTCGCTGATTGTTTACATGTTTAATGGAAGTTACTCTCATATTTCGCGCCATGGGCCGTAGGAAAAATGTGGATATATTTTTGTCCGTTTATTTTTATTAAATAATTTTGACCTTAAAAAAAAAAACATGAAAGGTTTTAAATGCATGTTAGGAGTAAGAAAGTTCAGACGTCCGAAATTTTATTTTTGTTCCTAGTTTTTCATTTCATAGGGTAACTTGTGTGCAGCCAAATCTCGTGAGGTTAAGGTGAGACTGTGTGTCGTGCCAGACAGTTCCATTGTTTTTAGTCAGCAGAAGGAGAAAAAGGAGCCACTCCCAAATGGCGGGTGTTTTATAACATATAATCACCACCAGATGTTTGGCCGGTATCACATCACAACAATGAAAATGGAGGTTTTTCTTTTGTCTGCATAGGAGCGTTTCATTTGGAGAGGCACATTCCTCTTAATAAAAGCCTCCTTTGATTTCAACTATGTACAGTATTCAGTATAAAAAGAAAAGAAACTGAAGTGCACTGTGGAATCACCTAGTTTTTTTTTCCACATGCAACAAAACATTTTATCCTTGTTCCTCTTTCTTTGGCTCAAAGACCTAAAAGAGACCTGTTTATGAGCGCCTCAGCTTTTCTCAGGTTAGGCGGAATCTAGTGTTTGCTTAACAAATGTAACATTTTATCGGCAAAGTGTATGTCTTGGTTCTTTCAAGTCCACATTCACACCCTGCGGTGTGCAAATTCTGTCCAGCACATATCTAGTATTTGGCTAGTAGTAACTTTGGCCTGTTATCGATATATAACAAAATAATTATATAAAGTGAGAAAAGGTGTAATATTGTTTGACACTGAAATCTGAAAAAGAAAATATTGTAAATGGCCATTTGAGATGATGCATGCATATTTTTTCCTTTACTAATTGAGTTCAAAAGCTCATGACTCACTTAAAATCACTTAAAATGTTCCAAACAACATTATAAATGTCTGGCTTGTCACAAAGTCTCACCTCAAAAGCTGGCAGCTCATGTAATTCAGCTTGGTAAACACAAATTGACATCCTGTGCTGTGATGAGGTTATGTCTCTGAATGACACCATGGAGGAATTGTTTCCTGTGCACATTATCTAATGCTATCTTATTTGGATGATTTGTTTTAGCCCAAAGCGATACTGTATAGTGAGAAAGCTTGGGTTCAAAACAACAGCTGGAATGCCAGTTCTCAGGTGTGCACCACATACCTCACCTTCCCAGTCCTGGTGGATTCGGTGGATTGAGCTGATTCAGCTGTCTGCTTGCCTTTAGGCTAGTTTTGGGGGAAATTTTAGCAAAAGGCTGAAAGTGCAAAAAGAGTAATGTAAGCACACGGACTGAAATTTAAGTGAGTTTAATGGCATCGAAATCATGAGGTTAGTTCCACAAACCATAACATATACACTAGAGTCCAATATCTGGGGTTTAAAATGTAATTTACACATGGAAGTAAACAACGTTTTAGGAAGAAAACAAAGAAAAGTTATGTTTCAGACACTATTTCTAGGTCAAATTTGTGACACTGTAAGCAAAGGTGATAAATAAACCTTTAAAATAAATAATTATAAAATATGTAATTAGTATGCAACATGTAGTTGTAATATGTAATTAATATGCAATATGTACACTGTAAAAGGTGATCAGCTGACTTAACTTAAAAGTGAGGAAATCCTTTGCCTTAAAATTAAGTTACGTGAACTTTTATTTATTTACATATTTTATCTTTTCAAAACCTTAAAATATTTTCTAAATGTTTAATAATAATAATAATAATAATAATAATTTATATAATCCAATTATATGTAATAATAATAAAATAATCAATTATAACAAAAAAATGATAGATGTGTCATCCTTGTGTTTTGGAACAGATTGGGTACGGCACAACCGAAAACAGCCCTGTGACGTTCTGCGGCTTTCCAATTGACGGCATGGAGCGCAAGACAGATACTGTTGGATGTATATGCCCCCATACTGAGGTTCATTTCCACACACTACTAGATAAAGATGTTCCGCATGCATATTTATTGTCTGTTTTAGCACACACTGAATGGTGTTTTCTCCATTAGGCAAAAATAGTGAACCCTACTACAGGAGAGATCCTGCCTCTGGGCGCTCAGGGTGAGCTGATGATCAGGGGATACTGCGTGATGCTGGAATACTGGGAAGATGAGGAAAAGACCAAGGAGTGCATTACAAAAGATCGCTGGTACAAGACTGGGTAAGTGCGAGTAATTATTATAATTTTTTCTTCCTTTCTCTATTACTAGATATGAACATTATTCAAAATTCATTACATGACTCAATGACTGTTCTGTCATTTATAAAGTGATATTGCCACT